>NW_019525423.1:17933-21082 GCF_002814215.2 Seriola lalandi dorsalis | reverse complement strand
GGGTCACCTCCGGTTCTCCGGGGACACCTCCGGCAGAGCGCGGCCCAGCCGGGAGCTCCAGAGTTGGGACGGGCGTGGACGCTCCCCGCCCTCCTCTCCTCTCGCTCTCTCCTCTTCCGTATTCTCTTCTTTTTCTCTCCATCTATTTTTCTTCAACACTTTCCTCTTCTTCTTCCCCTCCTCCATTCCTTTCCTTACCTCCTCCTCCTTCTTTTCTATCTGTTCTTTCACTCTGTTCTCCTCCTTTCTTCCCTCCTTCCTTTTCTTCTCTTCTTTTTATCTCCTTTTCCTTGCTCTCGTTTCTTCTCTCCACACCTTCCTTTCCTTGTCTTTCTTCTCTCCTTTCTCTCCATTGTTTCCTTCTTTCTCTGCAGCACTCTCTTCCCTCTTTACCTCCTCTTTACCTCCTCTCTTCCTCCATTCTGTTACTCACTTTTTTCTCTTTCACTCTCTTCTTCTCCTCCCCTCCCTCCTTCTTCCCATTTCATTCTTCTCTTTCTATCACTCCTTTTTTCCTCATCATCTCCTCTCCTCCCTTTATCTCCTGTTCATTCCTCTCTCTCTTCTTCTCCATCTTCTCCTTCCCCTTTTCTTTCCTTCCTTCCTCATCTTTTCTCCATTTTCTCTTTCCATCTTTCATTCTTTCTTCAGCACTTTCTCCTGTTACCATCCTCACCTCCTCCTCCTCCTCCTCTTCTTCCCTCCCCCTTTCAGTTCTCTCTTTTCTCCTCCTCCTCCTCTACCTTCCTGGCATATCTGTCGTTCCACCTCTCCTGTGTCAGCGCTCTGTCGCTCAGCTGTCACTTTCAAACTGGGACACACACACACACACACACACACACACACACACACACACACACACACACACACACACACACACAGAAAATTATCAGCCTGTGGCTTGCGAGGCCTCCCGTCTTTCACCCGCGATGTTGTTTCAGCCACTCTCACACCACACACACACACACACACACACACACACACACACACAGAAAAGCATTCAACCTGCAGTTGCTTCGGGCAGTCACTGCAATGGGACACCTGTCAGTTAGGTGTGTGTGTGTGTGTGTGTGTGTGTGTGTGTGTGTGTATTATCTCTAACCACAGACCTCTGCAAAGATCAAAGAGTGTGACGAAAAAAAGAAAGAAAAGAACAAGGAAAAAAAAAGAAAAGCTAAAAAATGAAGACAAGAGAGTAAAGGAAGAAGAAAGGGGAGAAGGAATCCCCCTTCTTCTTCTTCTTCTTCCTCTTCTTCTTCTTCTTCTTCTTCTTCTTCTTCTTCTTCTCATGGTTGCTATGTTACTGTAATTCATGTTTTTCTAAAAGTCCAGGATCGTTCACATTAAGACACTTTTAAAACAGTTTGTTACGATGGGAGAAAAGACAAAGAGGGAGGATGAAGAGGAGGAAGAGGATGAAGAGGAGGGAGAGGATGAAGAGGAGGGAGAGGAGGAAGAGGAGGAAGAGGAGGAAGAGGAGGGAGAGAAGGGGACAGGAGGGGGGGTGATATAATGATATAATAGGGTGAGAGAAAGATAAAAATCGACTATGTAGAAACTAATTGATTTAATATCTAGTTTCTGTGGAACGTGCAGGAATTTAATTAAATGTAAATGAATCATAAACGTGTTTAAACGAGTTCAGAAAAAAAATCAATGGAAATGAAATTTAATCTCAAACTGTGTCAGCTGACATCATCATCATCATCATCATCTTCATCACCATATTCCTCCTCATCATCATCACCATATTCATCCTCATCATCTTCATCATCATCATCTTCATCATCATCATCATCTTCATCACCATATTCATCCTCATCATCTTCATCATCATCATCTTCACCTTCATCATCTTCACCATCATCTTCATCATCACGATCATCATCATCTTCACCTTCATCATCACCATCATCATCATCACCATCATCGCTTTAAACAGAAAGGATGATTGGCAGCTCTAAAAAGACACGAGTCAGTGACACTATCAACATCTGTTGACATTGATGATTCCAGATGTGTCTCTCTCTCTCTTTTAGCAGATCACCATTTTTAACTTAACCAAAGTGTTTTAGTAACGTAAACCTGCAACCAGTATCCAGTGGTCCTACACCAGTCCACCACCAGTCCACCACCAGTCCTACACCAGTCCACCACCAGTCCTCCACCAGTCCACCACCAGTCCACCACCAGTCCTACACCAGTCCACCACCAGTCCTACACCAGTCCTACACCGGTCCACCACCGGTCCACCACCGGTCCACCACCGTACCTACACCGGTCCACCACCTGTCCTACACCAGTCCACCACCAGTCCTACACCAGTCCACCACCAGTCCTACACCGGTCCACCACCAGTCCTACACCAGTCCACCACCAGTCCTACACCAGTCCTACACCAGTCCACCACCAGTCCTACACCGGTCCTACACCGGTCCACCACCGGTCCACCACCGGTCCTACACCAGTCCTACACCAGTCCACCACCAGTCCTACACCAGTCCACCACCGGTCCTACACCGGTCCACCACCGGTCCTACACCGGTCCACCACCGGTCCACCACCGGTCCTACACCGGTCCTACACCGGTCCTACACCGGTCCACCACCGGTCCACCACCGGTCCACCACCGGTCCACCACCGGTCCTACACCGGTCCTACACCGGTCCACCACTGGTCCACCACCAGTCCTACACCAGTCCTACATGTTAACATCAGCATCCACGTCTTCACTGCATTTTCCCACTTAACACAGAAGTGGCTGGAAACAAGCAAAACAAATATGGCCGCCTCTCATCAGCTGAAGAACGTCGTTCAAGCGAAGGAGTATTTGCTGCACCTGTTGATGTTTTGTGAAGTCGTGTGTGTTTGTGTGTTTTCTTGAGTCGCAGTGTTCTGGGCTCTCAGGGCCACCGTACAGACACAGTGATGGAAACTGATTTAAAAAAACAAAAGTATTATAAATGAACAAACGTGGCCGTCCAACTTCCTGCTTCCAACCTCAGGCCTCTGTCGTCTGCCGTCCCATAACCCCCGTCTCTCTGGGTCTGTATGTGGGGGGGGGGGGGGGGGGGGGGGGACACTCCTCTCCTCCGTTCACAGACTCACATCCACTTCCAGCCGGAGGTGCTGGTCTGCAGGAGCCAAGG
>NW_019525423.1:15728-17172 GCF_002814215.2 Seriola lalandi dorsalis | reverse complement strand
AGTGAAGAAGGAAACTGTTCAATACAACAGCTCGGACCTTTAGTAACCACCAACTTGTTGCCGCCGACTCCTTCACTCCTGAGAATCATCTCCATCAGCTCCATCACCACCCACCATCTTTAAGTCAAAATACTAGTGGCTAAAAAGTGTTTTGTGAGGTCACAGTGACCTTGACCTTTGATCTTTGACCCCCAAAATCTAATCCGTTCATCCTCGAGTCCTTGAAGCTCCATCACGGTGTTTCTGAGATATTCTGTCCACGAGAATGAGACGGGCGGACGGACAACCTGAAAACAAAAATGGCTGCTGCTCTGACTGTCGCCGGCGTGGAGGAATAAAAACTTCTTGCTCTGAAACAGATCTTTGTTGCCATGGTTACAACACAAACATCTGGTTTCACATGGGAATCGAACACACCGCTCTCCTGTGTCACGTTCATCCATCCACCACCACCTCCTCCTGCTGACGTGGACTCTGTCTCTCTTTATACTACGTCACCAACACTTTCACCTTTGCTCCTGTCTAGATGTCGCCTGGCAACAAAACCCAACTATGATGTCATAACAACCTGCTGCACAGACTCTGATCCTCACGCTTGTCCAAAACTTTGGAGCAAACTCAGAGGAACCACATCACTGCACATTCAAGTCCCAGAACTTCTCATCACTAACTAATTGTTTTAGAAGCTTTCAGCCAAACGTCTTGGCTTTCCTCAGTCTACCTGAGAATACGTCATGTACAACCACCTGTCACCACATGACTGCACCTGATCAGGTGATGATCCGAGACCTGACATGTCATCGGGGAACAACGTCCCACAGACTCAGAAGCCGGAAGACGAGACGCTGCGACTGAGCGTCATCACAGTTTCTCCACAACATGATCTGCATCTACAGACGGGATGAGGGGAGACGTCCGCTGAGCCCGAGGTGTTTAAAGGTGCGGAGCCACCGAGGAGTCAGAGACCGAGAGACCGAGAACGAGAGGACAGAAGAAGAAGAGAGGGAAAACAAACTGTGAGAGTGTGTGTGTGTGTGTGTGTTCCCCTCTCTTCACAAACCTGACATGATGCTGATCAGCTTAATAGGCTTTCTATTGATTCTGCCTGTCTGTTCACACACTCATACACTCACACACACACACACACGCACACACACACACTCACACACTCACACACACACACGCGCACACACACACACACTCACACACACACACAAACACACACACACACACACGCACACACACAGCGACCCAGTTAGATTTATCCTATTTGAGTTTCTCCTCCCCACCTTGTCTCTTCAATTCTGTTATTTTTTCTGCGCATGTGTGTGTGTGTGTGTGTGTGTGTGTGTGTGTGTGTGTGTGTGTCATGCTGTTCTCTTGTTCTTCTCACTGTCGTCCCTTGTGGCTGATTAAATCAGTTTCTATTAGGACCTCTCTCTCT
>NW_019525423.1:13414-15137 GCF_002814215.2 Seriola lalandi dorsalis | reverse complement strand
CTCTCTCTCTCTCTCCCTCTCTCTCTGTCCCTCTCTCTGTCTCTCTCTCTCTCTCTGTCTCCCCCCCTCTCTCTACAGATGTTAAGTTTAGTTTTCATGTCTGTGATCATGTGACTCGTCCTGCTCTGATGCTTCTGTTGATGTCGAGCTGAGTTTCCATCAAGTGTCTCCTACAAACGACATTTAGATCAAACTAAGCAGAAGCAGATCCAACACCATGTTTCTGCTCACATCACGAGGAAATGATGTTAATTCACATCTGGAACATGTGTTGTAAAATGTTTGTTTTCCACCTAAACATCTGCAGAACGGCCTCCACCTGTAGTGGCTCCGCCTTCATTGACCTGTTTCTGCTTCTGCTCAGACTCTTGATCTTTTCCAGCAGCTCCGGTGGTCGAAGTGACGTCTGGAGCGACGGCGACCGAGAGGGAAACTCCTCCTTCAGTCCTGTCAGGGCGGAGCTTACTCAACCGCCGATCTACCGCATCACCACGCACTCCTTCCTCTGTGTGACTCAAACAGCTGATCTGCAGCGTGATACAGTGCGCAGGAACACGGTGGTTCCCACAGAAAGAGCTGTTTGACGGCGAGACAAATGAAGCTGAGAAAATGTAAATAAAATAAAACGAAGCGCACACTTACACTGATGGTGATGCTGAAACCATCACAGACCAGTAGAGACCAGAAGAAACCACGTCCAACACACACACACACACACACACACACACACACACACACACACACACACACACACACACACACACACACACAAGGCCGTGTTGTCAGTCGGTAAAGGAGCTGATGGATGATCTGTTGGACTCAGGACCGTCTGACTGACTGTTTCCTGTCTGTTCAACCAGTAAACGGATGAAGCTGCACATGAGCCCCAAGGACACTTTACAACCCCCCCCCCACACACACACACACACACACACACACTCACACACACACACACAAGGCGGCCTTGTCTATCACTTGATGATGAACATGGCGGTCTGTCATCGATCTTCTTGTTGTTGTTTCCATCTTTGTCAAGTGTCTCTGTAGAAAGAGATTTTGATCCGAATCCTCCAGAACAGGAGCTTCAGAGTGTGTGTGTGTGTGTGTGTGTGTGTGTGGGTATGTGTGTGTGTGTGGCAGCTGGTTAGCATGTTAGCATGCCACTATGATCTATAAATGCTAATGTTTTTCTTGCGATGAACCTTCAGCAGCTTATTCTGGACCTGAGGGACAACAAGCTAGCTTAACCCCGACGACCCCGGCAACGACCCTGACACAACCCCGTGACCGCGCGCGCACGCACGCGCACACACACACACACACACACACACACACACACACACACACTCTCTCCCACTCCCACACACACACACACACACACACACACACACACACACACACGCAGCTGAAGGCTGTTCATCACTGCCAACAAGGAGAGAAGGAGCTGCTCTGACCAGGCTACAATATTTATGTTGGTTTTTATTTATTCATCCGAGTATTTCTTTGTGTGTTTGTTGTTTTTTTAGCCCAAAACTGCTTTTTAGGAAATTATTATATTATTTTAATCCATTCTGACAATTAAGATTCTTCCTCTGATCGTTTGAGTTCATCTTAAATGTGTTTGTTTGCTTTATTTTTTTGTTTTAAAAAATGATTCTGCTGAAGTCACACAGGTAAAAATCACACATAGGAGCCTGTTACGTCACAGGTAGAGCACACACAC
>NW_019525423.1:5237-9822 GCF_002814215.2 Seriola lalandi dorsalis | reverse complement strand
ACACACACACACACACACACACACACACACACACACACACACACACAAGCACACACACACAAGCACACACACACGTACGTTGCTCGTTGCTAAACAGACGTGGAGGCATGTGAACGACTCGAGGTGCGTTTGATTTACGTTCACAGACACTTGAAGAGAAGTGCACATGTCACCGAGCGGGTGGAGATAAATCAAAGTTCGGCTCCGAAAAATCCCCAACACCTGATGTCACCCCACCGTGACCTCTGACCTCTGACCTCCATGCTACTGGCTGCGTGCTGGTAGGAAGTGAAGCTCGTACTAAGACTGTACATGGAGGGGTTTCAATCTTTCATCAAATCTGATGTTAAACTGGATTAAACTATGAACTTACTGTTAAGACAAAATTAAATTCTGCTGCATTTGAGAAGTTTGACTAATGTGTTAAAAGTTTGTTTGTATTTATTAACCTCAAATATTAATTTGGTGCCAGTAAATTTTCTTTTGGTAAATCATTTTTCTGTCGGTACTAAAACCGAATCATCTGTCACCGTTAGAAATAAATAAGTGATAACTTATTTCGTTTTTTTATTTGAAGAATATTAATGTAACATCAAATGGAAACACTGGAGATTTATTGCGTTGTACTTTCACAGTCGACGGGATCGTGACAGATTTTAAAAATAAATAATAAATGAAGAATGACGTCTGACTTTTAGTCTCACATCGACTGTAAATAAAGATGGACGTCGCCTCTGTGACGTCACCCTCAGGTTTCTGAAGCTCAGTGAGCTGCTCCACCGTCGCCATCTTGGCAGTGTCTGACTCCGCCCCCTAACTCCCAGCTAATCCAAATATGGTCAAAGAGGAGGGGCATGGGCGGAGCTGAGACTTTGGTGCTTGACGGTGTGTGTCAATCATACGCTCACCCACATGTCACTCAAAGAGGCCACGCCCTCAATCCTCCATAACTTTAGTCCTTAATAAAATGTAAACAGGTGAGTTATATAAACAGGTGAGTTATATAAACAGGTGTCATGAAGGAGGAAATTAGCTCTAGAGACCAAAACAGTTTTTGTACCAGGCTGTAAACATGTTTATTTCTGCTGTAAAGTTGGACATTTTAACATGGGAGTCTATGGGGACTGACTCACTGTTGGAGCCAGACTCTAGTGGTCATTAGAGGAACTGCAGCTTCATGTTTCAGCCTCGGAGGTTGATGTTTGATTTTTCATAAAGCAACTGTATAGAACACGATACGTTCACTACAACCACAGAAGAAGACTTTATCTAACTTTATTGCATCAGCTTGTCTTCAGTGACGAGTTGAACTGATCTTTAGGCGTAAAGTCGATGTAGCGTTTAACGAAGAAGACGGGGAGCAGGATCAGCTGCTGGACAGGAAGTCAGAGTACAGAAACCTGGATGTGTGTAAGTGACAGATGCTTCTCAGGAGCATCAGTAGGAAATATCACTGAGCATCATGACACCACCGTGTTTTAACTTCAACTATCAACAGAAATCTTTTATATTAAAATCCTGTTTTCCACCGACAGCAGGAGCGTAAAGGTGAGAAACACCTGAAGCTGAAATAAAGACGAGGACGATGATAATCTAAAGTTAATCAGACGTGGTCTCCCTCCCTCTGAGCTGCTGAGCTCCTGCCTCCGACTCCTCCTCCTCCTCCTGCCAAGAGTCATCATGATTTTAAGACATTTCTCGTTGTCGTGTTGCATAATTTTGACGGTTCAGGCAGCAGCTCTCCGGCCTCTTTGTTCCTCTGTAAGCTGCCTTATGTCGCCTTGAACACTCACTTAGAGCAGCGCTGACTGTCAGACCTCTATTAGAGCTGACACATGCTGCTCTTTGGTATTTTACTTTATGTGACTCACCGGTGCAGCTGCCTTCAGAGCTGCTGCTCAACAATATCGCTGGGTTTTTAAACCTGTGAAGAACGTCTCGGCCTTTTCTTTACAACAACATTCATACTTAAAAAGTAAAGAACAGACAGCGTCTCCTTTGCTTAGTACATGTGCACGACAACACTTATTATTGTTTACGAGAAATCTCCGTGTTCACACTGATCTCACAAGAAACCGACTCAGTTTTTATGCTAAAAATACGACAAAGAAACAGAAAATCAAGAGTCTTTAGCAAGAAAACACATTTGTGTTTCTCATAGAAAAACCAATAAACTTCTAAACAAGCGTCCAAAGTGCCACATACACGATCTTTGTCTCCCGTGTCTCGTCCGCTGAGGCGCAGGCTAAAACATGCTAAGCTAATGTCCATCAATAAACAGGCCCAACAACGTCAAATGTGTCGGCTCATTAACAACATCATATATAAACAACTCAAACACAATCACCGTCTGCGCCTCTTGAACCCAAAAACATTTTGTATCTTTCCTCCGTTGTCATGGTGATTCTGACCCACAATGCCTCAGTCATAACCTTAGCTAAACTCTGGTCATGTGACTTGTTACTCTCCAAAATAAAACAAAGCCTCACACAAAGGGCACATAAACATTATTTTATCAGTGTTCATCCGATTTATTACATTTTTAATCCTTTTCATCGACTGTATGAATTTAAATGAATGAATTCACCATGAAAACATTAGAAACATTAAATAAACACGACAATGAAACCGGACTCTTTGACAGTTGCACGATTATTCACCATAAAGTGACAGAACAATGTGAGTACTTTGTTCTGACAGTCGCTGAACTGAGTTCAGAGTGTTTCCACTTTATCTGAACTCTGTCAACAAAAACAACATGAGGCCGACCTATAAATAGACCACACACACACACACACGCACACGCACACACACACACACACACACACACACACACACACACACAGGAACGAACCTAATGATGACGCTTGTGTTGTTTAATTTAAATTTACTTTAATTTGACCAAAAGAAAAAAAAATTAAAATCTTAACTGAAGGTCAGTTTTCCAGCTTTTTCCTGAGCTTTCACCCACATCTCACTGTCTTCCTCGGTGGATGGCGTTTGCTCAGGTGTCATGGAGGAGACAAGACGCACAAGGAAGAATGAATATCATCTGCAGCTGTTGTTATGAAAACTGAAGCAGGAAATAGCTACAAAATAAAAGCTTATACGTATATTTTAACAAGAGAAGAAGAGCAAACATTTTTTTCTCACTTCATTAGTTCATGTGTTTGATTTAATCTCAATTAAGGATCATTTAATATAAAAGGCTGATTTCACTCTCACCTTTAACCCATGAGTTTCTACTTCAGCCTTAAAAATGATTTGATTTTCTTCACTATCAGCGTGACGAAGGTTGAATGTGAAAAAGCAGCTGAGCTGACGCCGAAGTCTCCACAGATTTGGACGGTAAAATGTTGGAGAGGAGAGAGAGAGTTGGTGGAACAGAGGAATAACAGATAATTAAAGTGTCAGAGCTCCGGGCTCAGAGCTGAGAGGAGCTGAGGATCACTGAGATTAAAGCAGGACATCCGTCCGTCCTGACTCAGCTGCTGGGTGACGCCGCTGAGTCACCGCCTCCACTCTCAACCCTCGGCTCAGGGGATCGGGCCAGAACCGGGCTTTGGTCCGATTCCTGTTTTCACACCTGCACGAATCGTACCGAGAGGAAACCAACCAGGGTTCAGTTGGAGTGACAAGATTATTCATCTGCCAATCAGAACGCAGCAGGAACTACCTTCAAACCTCGGTTCTTACTGTCGGAAACAAGTTCTGTTCTGATTTCTGATCCATTTAATTCCTTGTCATCACCTGAGAATTTCACATTTGACAGGATGCGACATGAACGTGGGTCTTTCAGGGGAGTTAACGGCCGTGAGAAAGAACACGAATGCAAAGTAAATGCAGAGCGGTGGATTGTCAGGGCTCAGGAGGGTTTTTTGAGCCGGACGATAAAAGCCATAGAGCGGCTCTCAGGTTTCATACGACGCCTTTACTGCACAAAGGTTGTAGATAATAAGCAGGAAGCTGGTTTCAGCTGCAGGACTGATGTCAGAGCCGAGAGCGGCGGCGCTGCTGCGTCCGTCAAACAGCAGCTCGTGTTGTCTCAGCGGCCGGCACAGGAAAGGTCAGGCCTGCTGCTCCAACACTGAACAAACAGCACAACACCGTGTGGGGCTTTTCAGCTGCGCACACACACACACACACACACACACACACACACACACACACACACACACACACACACACACACACACACACACACACACACACACACACACACACACACACACACACAAATGTAATGCATGCGAGGCAGGCGGTGCAGCGCTGGGACACCTGTTGTTGGGCTGTAGTGGCGTCGAGGTGTTGACACAGCAGATACAGGCTGTTTGTTGCGAATCGCGGCGAAGGAGCGCTGAATGAAAACCACTGTTTCACCTCATTTTATCCGCTGCACCTGTAACCACACCCACCGATGATGTCAGAGCGCACTGACCCCTCCCTGAGTACACCTTCACATCTCTGCAGCAAGGGGAGGACGTCAGCCACCGGAGGTTTTCAGAAACCAGATTCTCTGCTGGTGTTGAGTTACAGCTCAGTGTGTGTGTGTGTGTGTGTGTGTGTGTGTGTGTGTGTGTGTGTG
>NW_019525423.1:4461-4785 GCF_002814215.2 Seriola lalandi dorsalis | reverse complement strand
TTGGCAGCCATGTTGTTGTAACGCGAGCGGCAGCTCATGATCACAGTCTAAACGATGCGACGTGAACGCAGAGTTACGTCCTACTATACAACAGGTAGCTCTGACCAAGTAATCTGATTGGACGAGAGTCAGTCCGTCAGTGCTGATATAAAGTATAACGACACTGGGACTTTCACGACATGGATCACTCCGCTTCACAGCTGTTCTATCAACCAGCGTCACATTGAGCCTGGATACTTCAGCTAGGTCCAGGACCAGTCCAGTATCAGAACGACTGTTTGTCGGTGTCAGAGTTAAGGTTAGCCAAATAACCGTGTCCAACCT
>NW_019525423.1:0-629 GCF_002814215.2 Seriola lalandi dorsalis | reverse complement strand
ATTATTTTATATTAATATTATTATAAATTATTATTATTATCAGCCTGTCATTTTCTACACACCAGACTGGGTTTGTTTTTATTCAATTTAAGAAAACTATTCACAAATTAATCTGATTTTAAGAGGCATCCCTCAGAGTGTGTGTGTGTGAGTGTGTGTGTGTGTGTGTGTGTGTGTGTTAAAGGGGTTAATGCGTGGATCACAGAGGGAATGTGACACACGATCTTTATCAGCAAAGATGTGTGTATGTTTAGTTCGTGTGCTTGTGTGTAATGTATATGGATGCCATTTTGTGTCTGTCCAGAGTGTGTGTGTGTGTGTGTGTGTGTGTGTGTTCTGTAAACCTGACCACCTGTCAGTCTGGCTGTAAATCTTCCATCCGTCATCTAAACTCAAACTGTCGGCAGCAGGAGAAACAAAGGAAACCGGCGCGTCAGTGTTTCCTCTCTGAACACAAGAAAAAACAAACTGTCATTGTGTCGTACGGGTCAGACCGTCTCAAACCTCACGGGTCACAGGTTCGATCCCCCACAGCTGCTGGTGTAAGATGTTGTTTTCCGACACTGCAGCTTGTCTTTTTATGTCAGTTGTTACTAAATGTTTCGTCCCTCCAGGATTTCACAGGCTTT
>NW_019525422.1:5145-17624 GCF_002814215.2 Seriola lalandi dorsalis | reverse complement strand
GTGCACGAACTAATGGTCACCTGTTGTGATTGTCATTTCTGGTGAGCACACAACTACAGTGCTTGACTTGAGACACACAGATGATATTCACGCACCGCTCAGTGAGTGTACTGTGTACACAGTGTCTACATGTGAGTGAACTCCTGATTCCTGCATTTGGATGTTCTGGTTTTGTTCCTGGCTGGTTCCCTGGTGTTGCCTCGAGCTTCTGTTTTTGTTCTGTTTCCTGCTTGAGTTTGGATCACCCATATTCAGTTTCCTGTTTGTCTGAGTTTTGCACTTTCTCTTTACCAAAGCGCCTTCACTGAACCTACCTTCATGTTCTATCTGCATTTGGGTTCATAAATTCATGAACAGTGCGTCATCGCTGTGCAACATGTTCTGAACTGGGGAGTCACAGGAGTGCCATAAAAAACAATAAACCTGTAAAAAGAATAAGAAAATAAAAGTATATATATAAATTAGTAAATATTTATAATACTTATAAATAAATAAGTAAATTAAAAAATGTGTAAATACAAAGAGATATTATTTAAAATAATTTTGAAAACACTTTTTCACCTTCACCTTTTGCCTTTCCCCTATTGCTTTTGCTTTTTAAGGGCCAATCAGTCAATAAACTGGGTTTGAGCGAGCTCAGGTTGAGCAGTTGATATCTGCATGCATGAGTTCAGTGTGGTCCTGCAGTTCACACTGTGCACACTGTGCAGTGCATGTCTACTTCCTGTTGCCCGCACTAAAAAGCTCCAACCAAAGCTAGATTCATATGAACAGGAATCCGGCGGGAAAGCCCAAAGCCAGACGATCGACAGCTTGTTGCTTCAAGGAAAAGTGAAAGCAACGGGAAAAGTGTTTTTAAAAATTCTTTTATCCGTCTTTATATTTACTCATTCTTTTATTTATTCCTGATTTTATTTCCACATTTATTTTCTTATTCTTTTATAGATTTATTCTTTTTTTTTTTACACTCCTATGACATACTGAACAAAGCCGCCATTTTAAGCGACTGTACACTCAGTCACTTCAAAGGAGGCAGCGCGCGGGGTGGAGACAGTCTGATCACATGATTTCACAAAAACAAGGTGTGTGTCACACACAAACAGCATTTCACAGTCTTTGGAGAGGACGTGACACTGTTGACTTGTTATGATGGGTTCAGTAGGTTTGGGAGAATCGAATCCTCAGATTTAGGAGGTAAGATCCTGTCTTGTTCGTTCTGACTTCTGTTATATATTCAGTTTATATAAAGTGTTGCCTACTCATTAAATCAATGTATCAATAATAATAATCCAATGATATAAAATACTAAAACACTGAAAGGATCAATAATTTAAATGACAACTGCTCTGCACTTTTCCTAATCACAAAACGTTTTGTAACAGGATTATTACTTTGTGATGTTACTGTTTTAATGAAGTGAAGTGTCTCAGCGTCTCTTCTCTGAACAGACAGAGCAGGAGCTGTGAATAGACTTTATTTATTTACTACATCAAGTTTACTGTTTACTTTGATTTTAAGAAAAGAGGGAGAGAAAGAAAGTCTGAAGAAAAGTGAGACGGAAGAAGAAAGAGGAAAGTTTCTCCTGTAGAACAATAAAACATGACTCCATCCATCCAGCAGGGGGAGCTGTTTGTTCAGTTTACAGGAGGAGGAACTTTGTCCTTTCATTCATGAAGTAGTTGTGATAACTCTTCCTGTCAAACCTGTCTGAGCAGGTTTAACAAACTCTGACCCCGAAGTCTGACTTGTTGAACCCTGAGAAGAGAAACTCAGTTCCAGAACAGCTGAATGGAACAGATGGAACCTGCTGTTTGTTAGATTAAACGTTTAAATATATTTATTCAGATGTAACCTGATGTGGACCAAGTTCTGCTGCAACAGATGAAGATATAGATAAAACAGATCAGACAGAAGTTTATAGATCTATGATTATAACCTCAGATTCTGACCCAGGAACAGCTTCATGATTTTGGTGATTTTCAGTTGAAAAGCATCGAGGTTAAAGCTGAGTGCAAATGTTCAGATTTAAAAATCTTGCTCAACAGCATCAATGACTGTATTTGAACATGTAGTAAATTTATATACTGTGACTGAAATGCTGATAAAACAGATTCTGACTATCTGCAGCCTTTATTCAAAACCTCACTTTAAACCACATTTAGTCCAGTTTTTAAATGTTAAAGTATTTCAGCTGCATTACTGTCATCCTCACTCAGAAACATCACATCACCTACAGCGTGATATGACAGCAATGATAGGACTGTTCATCAGTGCGACCAATCAGAACATGAGAAATAATTCTTCAGAGACCAGAGTCACATGTCTCAAGCCGCTCCCTTTTTCACAGAGATAAATGTATAGTTAATGTTTCAGTGCAGAGGAACTGATTTGAATTTAATCTGAGGATGAAGCCTCCATGTGTAATATTTGAGATCTCTGTCTCTGTCCTCACACTGACTGACTGATCATAAAAGAGGTCATGTTCACAAACACAGATCTTGGGTAGCCTAACAAACTAATGCGTAATGGGGATTTGAATCTTCTCCCAAATAAACTGCTTTAAATGAATGTCTCCAATCTGCAGTTGGACTTTGACAGTATGAATGAGGAAATGTCGTGTTGAAGCTTCTTAAATTGCAGCAGGAGGAGCGGAGACAGACAGAAATTCTTTGTTTGTTGAAGAAAATCTGCCAGCGAGCAGGTTAGCTTCACAGGGTAAGTTATCACTATTTGAATCTTATTTTATGTCAGTATGTTTTGGATGGAACTTTATCTGTTATCCAGTTCAGACGAAGAAGCTTTTTGATATCCTCAGTAACATGCACAGAGGGTCACACTCTGTGGTAATAGAAAAAGGATTATATTATTTCATTCTCTATAATTTGCCAAAATTGCTGAATTTCCCTGCAAGACCACAGAGAGGGAGTGAGACTCCCTGTCTCTATTTTGCATTTGGGACATCCATATTAAACTTACAGCGTTGGGACTTGAGAATGTGGACATGGACATTTCTATATCAAACCACAGAGATGTAGGCCTACCATGTACCCAGCCAGATATAATGTGCAGGTGAGCAATAAGCTAATATTTTTGAATGTAAGGGAAGTCAAGACCACCCTCTGAGGGTGGGAGACATAACAGGACCAGGATGTCATCAGCATAGAGAGTAATCTTATGCTGTCTATCAACCATGGTCAGACCATGTATGTCAGTGTTGTCCTAACTGCCTCAGCAGCTCTATAGCCAGGGCAAATAATATAGGTGTGAGAGGACAGCCCTGCTTTGTACCTCTCCAAATTTGGAAATTGGGAGATTACAGCCTTTGGAGTGTACTGCAGAAAGAGGGTTATTATAGAGTAGTAAAGGAGATTAAGGGAGGAGAAAAAGGCATTGGTATGTGGCTCCGATTAATACAAATTCTCAGAAGTGTTTGAATAAATCATTAATAGATTTGATTTGGTTTGGCAAATCTAATTTGACCCCGTGTCCTTTGTTAAAAGAGTCTACAGCAGAGCAAAGTCTTTTTCAGCCCGTTTAACTGTTCAACTTGCTTGTATTCAGCACCGATTGACTTCAGGTGTTTCTTCACCCCATCAAATTATTTAAGTTTGAGACCAGCAGCTGAGAAGATTTGAAAGATCATGACCATATTTTATTGCTTGTATTTTTTCCCCCCATGTCTCACAATTCATTCATCACACGCTGTTTATCTTGGTAGTTGTGAAACCTCATCAGCACAGATAGCCCTTGGCTGTCTGTGCTGATAGCCCCCTGGTAGCCCTTTTCCACCAAGGCAGTTCTGGGGCTGGTTCAGAGCCAGTGCCAAAGTTGGAACCAATTGTTCTTTTTTCGACAAAGAACTGGCCCCCGGCCAGGAAAACCAGTTCCAAGGTGGCACCAGTACTCCGCTGGTCTAGAACGAAGAACTGCTTACGTCAGGAGCTGGTGGCGGGGGTGCTGGGAAAATGAAGACGTATGAACTAACATCATGACATGGCTCTACTGTGTCCTCTCTAGCCCGTTGGAAAGCAAACTTGTTCTTAGAAGGTTCGCAGGTTGAACCAATCACGAACCAGCTGGGAAGTGGGCTAGGGTGACAACAACGAGTTTTAGGCAGCCAGGTCCCAAAAAACAGCGTCGGATCATCGCCTTCAAACTCCTCTGAAAGTCCGATGATGGAAATGTTTTTCCTTCTCCCTCTGTTCTCCAGGTCCTCAGCGCACTCACTTAAGTCAAGCACATGTTTTCCAGTGCTCTCAGCTTGACTTTGACAGGATCAATAACATCATCCAAAGCCAGAATTCTGTTCTTTGCCTCCATTATCCACTTTTCATGCCTGTCAACTTGTTCGCAGTGCATTTGTAAAAGTTGTGATATTGGCCACATCTTATTCTCAATGACTTGAGAGATGTTAGCTGTAATCTGACTTATCGCTTCACGAAGTGCTGGTTCAACTGAGCTAACGTTAGCTCCGACACTAACTCCTGTGTTAGCGTCGCACATTTGTTGGCTAGGCTCATCCCCGGGATTGGAGACTGGGTGTTTCCTGTGCGTTATGTTGTCAGACTGCCTCAAAAAGTAGTTGTTAAGGCTCATTGTAGGCTGTGACGTTACTAAAGTTTGTGGAGTATTATGTATTGTAGGGTAAAATGTACTGTAGATATCAGCAAATTGGCACTCCAGCTCTCGTTACCACAACCATCCTTCAAGCTGCCATCTTGAAAAACCCGAGCTTTGACTTTGTAATGAACTCAGTCAGATTTTTGGATATGAGAGCAGATCCATCCAAAGTGGGATGTATCATTCTCTTCTAATCAGACCAGGTCTTCCCCAGAAAGTCCGCCAATTGTCTGCGAAGCCCAAAGCTACACAATATGAAAGTGTTTGTTTTCTAAAAATGTATTATTTGAAATATTTAATTATTCAAAATTAATTTTATTATTGTTTAATAGAACACAATAATTAAAAGTAATTCTGTCCCAAATCAGAGTAAAAAGTTTTGTCTTCATTCTAACAGGTGTGGACAATGGAAGCTAAACAGATGATTTTAAATACTCTGGATGAGTTGACAGATGAAGAGTTTGATAAGTTCAGGTGGTATCTGCAGCAGCAGCCAGACATCCTGGCCAGTGTCGCAATCCCAAAGAGTCACCTGGAAAAAGCAAACAGGTGGGAAACAGTTGATAAGATCGTGGAGAAACACGACCAACAGTCTGTGAAGGTGGTGAAGAATATTTTAAAGAAGATCAACAGGAATGATCTGGTGGAGAAACTGTCAAGCACCAACACAGGAGCACAAGGTAAACTGCAGCAGGACAACAACATCAGACTGGGACATTATAAACAGTTATGTGTCCATTAATATTCTTATGGTACATGTTTGTTTTTCAAGTCAAACAAAAACACCATCCTTTTAAAATCACAGGAGACCCTGATTCTTAAAGACATGTCACACATTGTCCTTTTAAGACACATACCTGAGATGTGATGTTTGAACAGCAACAACTTGGATGTCTTCCCTTTTAGCTAACTGAGTCATGGTGACAGCTTCATGTTTGCATCTCTTTGGTAGAAAAGCTTAACTCTTTGTTCTATGTATGTTCCAGTGTTCTACCCAAATATGATGCCACAACATATCTCCACATCGTACCAAACAAAGCTACAGTCGAACCTCCAGAACAAGTTTATGTGCATACAAGAAGGGTGGACCACAAAGAAGGATGAGAAACCTTTGGATGATATCTACACAGAGCTATACATCACAGCTGGAGGAGACCTACACATCACCGGTCTGCTCAGGCAGATTGAAATGGCATCTGAAAAGTCTGCAGGAGCCAAAATCAGCAACATCTTCACACACCCTGCTCGAATAAAAAAGAATATAAGAACAGTGCTAACCAGGGGGGAAACAGGAACTGGTAAATCTTTTGTGGTGCACAAATTTGTGTTGGACTGGGCTGAAAAAAGAACCAATCAACACGTGCATCTTATATTCCCCTTCACCTTTAGCAAGCTGAATTCACAGAGAGAGGTAAAGTGTAGTTTAGCAGAACTTATTCACACATGTGTCCCTGAAACGGTGCACATGAAACAGGAGGTTCTTAACAACATCTTCACAACATTACAAACATCAGGAAACTCAAACTTTGACAAGAGTGAATACAGACTTCTGTTTGTGTTGGATGGACTGGATGAGAACCGCCTTCAACTGGACTTCACTGCCACTGAAAAGCTGCCTATTGATGTAATGAAGTCCACCTCAGTGGACGTGCTGCTGACAAACCTCATCAGGGGGAAACTGCTTCCCTCTGCTCGCCTCTGGATAACCACACGACCTGCAGCAGCCAATCAGATCCCTCCTGAGTGTGTTGACGTGGTGACAGAGGTCAGAGGGTTCACCGACCCACAGAAGGAGGAGTACTTCAGGAAGAGATTCAGAGATGAGAAGCAGGCCAGCAGGATCATCTCCCACATCAAGACATCACGAAGCCTCCACATCATGTGCCACATCCCAGTCTTCTGCTGGATCACTGCTACAGTTCTGGAGGAGGTGTTGAAAACCAGAGAGGGAGGAGAGCTGCCCAAGACCCTGACTGAGATGTACATCCACTTCCTGGTGGTTCAGATGGGACTCATGAAACTAAAGTATGGCGCAAAGAAAAGCTTTCAGTACATTAATAAACTTACAGAACTGGCTTTCAACCAGCTGGTAAAAGGCTGCCTGATCTTCTGTGAAGAAGACCTGAAAGAGGGCAGCAGCAACTTCAATGAAACGTTCGTGTATTCAGAGGTGTTCTCACAGATTTTTAAAGAGCAGCATCAGATGAAGAAGGACGGGAAAAAGGTCTTCAGCTTTGTCCATCAGAGCGTGGTGGAGTTTCTGGCTGCTTTGTTTGTGGTGTGCAGCAAACCACCTCTAACAGAGATCCACAGGATCCGTATTGACGAGGCCGTACAGAGTCCAAATGGAAACCTGGACTTATTCCTCCGCTTTCTTCTGGGTCTCTCACTGCAGACCAATCAGACTCTCCTACGAGGCCTGATGACACAGACAGGAAGTAGTTCACAGACCAGTCAGCTAATTGTAGAGTATGTGAAAAAGAAGATCAGGGAAAATCCATCTCCAGAGAGAAGCATCAATCTTTTCCACTGTCTGACTGAGCTGAAGGATCGTTCTCCAGTGGAGCAGATCCAACAGTCCCTGAGATCAGGACGTCTCTCCACAGATGATCTGTCTCCTGCTCAATGGTCAGCTCTGGTCTTCATCTTACTGTCCTCAGAAGAACATCTGGACGTGTTTGACCTGAAGAAATACTCTGCTTCAGAGGAGGCTCTTCTGAAGCTGCTGCCACTGGTCAAAGCCACTAACAAAGCTCTGTAAGTGGATTGTTGTGATGTGTTATATTGTGATGACTTTACCAGAAAAAAAACAGAAAACATGTCAGGTTACAATTTCTTTTCACCTCCTCTCCTTCAGTCTGAGTGGCTGTAACCTCTCAGAGAGAAGCTGTGAAGCTCTGTCCTCGGTCCTCAGCTCCCAGTCCTCTAGACTGAGACACCTGGACCTGAGTAACAACGACCTGCAGGACTCAGGACTGAAGATACTGTCTGCTGGACTGGAGAGTCCACACTGTGCACTGGAGACTCTCAGGTCAGGATTCATTTGATTATAAAGTCAGAACATGAATGTTGAACAGTGGTATCAGTTCACCTTTAATTATCAGTCGAGTGAAAGTTGAATCTTCTTTTTGCACATTGACATGAAAGTAGTGCCCACTCAAAAACAGATATTTATAAAGCAAGTAAATTTCTTGAAAATCCACCTCACTATTCAAGGAATAGCATTGTTGTCTTCCTGACTGTTCAAGGTTGAGCGGCTGTAACCTCTCAGAGAGAAGCTGTGAAGCTCTTTCCTCAGTCCTCAGTTCCCAGTCCTCCAGTCTGAGAGAGCTGGACCTGAGACACAACAAGCTGGGGCCGTCAGGAGAGAAGCTGCGTCGTACCCTGGTGACTGTCAGGTGATCGACTTTTCACACTAATCCACTCACATGGTTTGAGTTAATTACTTCCATAATGATTTATGCTCTTCCCTGAGATTTTTCAAGCACTTGTAAGTTATGACTATAACTGTGGATCCTTGAACCCAAAGTAAAATCCACAAGCCTCTGCTCCATGAAGCCATTTTCAAATCAAGTCAGGTAAATTTTTATTTGTATAGCACCAATTCACAACATACAATATCTCAGGGCTCTTCCAAATAGAGTGATATAGAGAGAGAGAGAACAGAGGAAAAGAACAAGAACGTACAATGCTAGCAATTTTAATAATAGTGATGTGGAGTAAAGAGAGTCAGGAAAGACAGCAGAGAGCTGCTAAGGATCTCACAGAAAATCTTTGCGTCACAGGAAGCAGCATCAGCATCACATTTTCACTTTAATTCACCACTATTTTATCCTCCTGTTTACCTTTGACATCCTGCCACTTGCTGTCTGTGGTTTGCCAACAGGAGCCTGACTGTGGACTAACCATAACATCTGCTGGGTGCTCTCTGCATTTTGTTGTTTGTTGATCTATAATCATTAGCTAACAAGTGATGCCTGTGAAGGTAGTACTCCACAGCTCTTTCACATCCAGATTGTGGAGGTCAACAGAAGCAGTACTTTAATAATATTCTTTGGTAATTAATTCATTTCATACTATCGTTTTGATACAGATTAACTTATGGATGACTGCAGACCATGATCAACTTGAACATCTCTGCTTTCACTGTCAGTGTAAATATTTCCAGTTTGACTCATCTAATGCAGAAATGAAATAAACCAGCTGGTGAATTGTCAACCTGCACAACAAGGCTGATAAAAGACACAAAATAAAGGCCTATTTACTGAGGGTAACGGAAATTAGCCAATAAATTACTGTAGTTTAACACCTGAAATGTAACACTGCTACTCACTGGATGCAAGTGCAAACTCAAATGCAAACCCAGAACTTCCTTAAACAGGAGGCTACAGGGAAAAAGCAGCGATTCTTTTTTTAACTTACTTAAATCAAACTAATGTCAAGGAGCGCATGCCACCAAATACAAACCTTTTTGTGTGGCTCATTCAGAGAGCACACCCAATCAATCTTGATCCGTGAACAATTATGTGCAGTCAAGCTCACATTGTTTTGTTCATGCAAAACTGTTGCTGAAGCGTCAGCCCTCGTGTGTAGCCTTCCTCATGTAAAGATCTAGTTGGGTAGAGACCAGCAGGTCTACCTGGTCCTGTGCAAGGCCACCCAGCAAGACCACAGACAAGGTAAATAGTCCTGTTTGCCCTGAGCACTTAAACTCTGTCCACACTGCAGCTATGTTCCTCCACTCCGCTCCACTATGCCAAATGACAAAGAAATCTGCAAGTCAAAGCTGATTTCATTCCTGCTCATGCTAACCAGCTATCCAACACTGCTACCCCAGCTGCCCTTTCCTAACTAGACATTCTCCCATACCTCCCTTCTGTCAGCTGAGGAGGCGGGGCAGGTCTCCTCATTTCCAACAGATGGAAATTTACTCAACTGTTGCCTCCAAACAAATGCTCCTCCTACGAGTACCTTGCTGTTATGGCGACTGCTCCGGTGAAAGTCTCTGTGGTTTACACAGTGAAGATAGACACTGTTGTCTTCTATTCCCAAACATGGCTGTCCACCACTTTTCATCCGCTCAGACAACCCAAGCTCTGCAGACTTCCTGTCCCTGATTCACTCATTTGACTTGAAACATGTCTGCAGCCCTCACAACATCATGCTCAGCTGAGACTGTCCCACAGACTGTCTGACAGTCACATCTCTGCAACTCTCTGACCACTTTTTCATCCACTTCACTGTTTGCCTTCATGATCTGCCATCCATACATCCACCTCTGGTTTCATTCTGTCGCAACCTCTGCAACTTGATTTACATCCACTTTATCTCCATGGTTACCTCAGCTCTACCTATTACCACATTCTCCTCACTAGAGGTCAAAGATGCTGCAGAGTCTCTCTGATACTCGATGTCCTCTCTCCACCAAACCTGCCTGCCTGACCCATGGTTGACTGACACCATTCAAAAGATGCTACACACACACACACACACACACACACACACACACTACTACATACAGACATGTTTTGTGTATAATCTTTCTGAGGGATGGAAAAGTTTAGATTTCACATGTCAGTGATGTAGTAAAGAGAAAGGTAATGAGCTGCTGGAGGTGTTAACTGACTCTTTGCTTTTTCTACAGGATCAGTAACTTCTCATCAAAATACAAGGACATCATCTCCAAAAGTTCTCAGATCAGTTCAGGATGTCCTGCTCTATACCAGCTGAGAACAAAAAAAGAAGAGTTCGGTACTCTGACCAGAAATACTGTTGGTGAACAAAATCTGAACAAGATAAATAAAACCATCTTACTTGTGGGAGAAACAGGAACAGGGAAATCTACTCTGATCAACACTCTGGTCAACTACGCCATGGGAGTAGAGTTTGATGACGACATCTGGTTTGAGATCGTAGAGGACGAGAAGGGAAGTCAGTCAGAAAGTCAGACATCAGATGTGATCGTGTACGAGATCTTTGACTTTAAAGAAAACACTCTGCCCTACTCTCTGACCATCATTGATACTCCTGGATATGGAGACACCAAAAACGAAGAGCGTGATTTCATCATCAGCCAAAGATTATTTGACTTGTTCTGCTCAGAAGAAGGAGTTCATGAAGTTAATGCAGTGGGTCTGGTGATGAAGGCGTCAGAGAATCGACTGAGTGATCGACTGATGTACATCTTCAGCTCAGTGATGTCTCTGTTTGGAAAAGACTTGGAGAAGAACATCGTTGCTCTCGTCACTCACTCAAATGGAAGAAAACCAAAAAAAGTTCTTGAAGCTCTTGAAGCTGCAAAAATTAAATGTGCCAGAGATGAGAAGAATCAGCCTCTTCACTTCCTGTTCAATAACTGCCAGAAAGAAGACCGAACAGACGACAGAGAAGTGCTGGAACAAGCTGATAAAGTAACAGTGAGAGGAATGAGTCAGTTTAAAGACTTTCTGGAAAAAACTGCACCTCAAAAACTGGAGAAAACTGTGGATGTTTTGAACAAACACGTCAGACTGACGGCCTGTATCCAGAACCTGCAGGAGAGAATTGGTTTGATTGAACTGAAACAGACAGAAATCAAACAGACAAAAGAAGCTCTGAAGAAATATGAAGAAGAGATGAAGAAGAATGAGAAGTTCACTGCAGAAGTGGATGAGGTCTACAGAGATAAAGAACCTATTGACAGTGGGATGGGGGGGTTCTTGTGGTTGTCATATACAGGAGCTGTGACCTGTAAAGTCTGTAAAGAGAACTGTCACCATCCAGGATGCAGAATGGCCTGGTATCCCAGAGACTGTAAGGTGATGAAAGGAGGCCGCTGCACTGTTTGTACTAATAAATGTCCTGCATCAGATCATGTGAAAGAAAATTGGATCTATATCAACAAGACAAGAAAAGTTCAGAAGACTCTACAAGGCATGAAAGACAAGTATGAAGAGAATAAAGCAGAAAGTGAGAAGAAGTCGAGCCTCCTGGAAAATCTAGAAAAGGAAATGAAAGAGTTGACAGACAACAAAGATCAGTACCTTGAAGAGTCCTACCAACATGTTGTCAGGCTGGAGCAGATCGCCCTGAATGTAAATTCAGTGTCCACTCATGTCCACTTGGACTTCCTGATTGAGAAGATGAAGGAGAGAGGAGACACAGAGAAGGTCCAGAAGCTGGAGGAGATGAGAAGTCGAGTGGATGAAAGAGCCCTCAGTGGGATACAGTACGCTTCTAGAAGATTCTATAAACTATTCAAGATAAAATAAAAGTGACAAGAGCGACACTGAGGTCCAGACTCCTCAGTGATCATGTTGGTAATGAACAAATCTACAGCACAGGATCTACATCAGAGACCAACAGCTGGTGCCACAGCATCACTAACAGTTTATTTTAACAGTAATCAATCAATCCAACAATTTAGCAAAGTTCTGTAGTTACATAACTTTAACTAACTAACTAAGCTTTAACTGCTCTTTTGCACTTCTGGTTAGATACTAACTGCATTTCGTTGTCTTAGTACGTGTACTCTGTGCAATGACAATAAAGTTGAATCTAATTTAATCTAATCTAATCTAATCTAACTAACTAACTAACTAACTAACATTAACCACAGTGTAGTTGTCATGTACAATCATAATAAAAACCTTCCACTGGCAGTGGATGTTGAAAAATGATTAAAACAAATACAAAGAGTTAAATGTAACAGGTGATAATTACGTGTAATAATTATATCTGATGAGATGTTTACTGGAACTGAATCAGTGTAATCTACTTGTTTCTTTCTTTGGATAAAGTAAAGCTAACTGTGATAATAAGCAGAGTGAACTGGGAGCTCACAGCTCTTCTTTAAATGGAGTGACGCCCCCTGGTGTTCA
>NW_019525422.1:1949-3063 GCF_002814215.2 Seriola lalandi dorsalis | reverse complement strand
AGTACTCAGATATCTCACTGTTACTGCAGTAAAAACTAACAGTACTACCACAGAGTACAAATACTGCGTTACCAGTTCTAAATGTTAGAAGTAAAAGTATTAGTATGAATGACAGTAAACCTACCGGAAGTACATTAATATGTTCATCACTTTACTGTTGTAGGTGGAGCTGATGTAATTACACAGCTGCTGGGTAGTTGGTGAATAATTATTAAAGTATGTTTATAATAATATATCATTGATTATATTTAGTATTATTGATCATAATCTGTGAAGGAGCTAAAGTTATTAAATAAATGCAATTTCCTGTGAATTATAGTGAAATAAAACTATAAAATATAAATTATATGTATGTGATGTAACATGTAACGGTTCACTGAAAGTTCAATGTAAATAAACTGTAATTATATATCATCATATTAATTCTAAATTAAGTCAAAGTCAGAGTTTGTTTTTATACTGGCATCACCTCAAGATGAATCAGCTCATTCTTGTATATTCCAACACTGATGGGATTTAAATTGAAGACCAATCGATCAATCATTTTATTTTTATTCATTTAATATTATTTATGTTTAATGTTTATTATTTATATTTTACGTATTTACATTTGATTTTCTTATTTTTGAATGTTTATGACAGTTTTTACTGTCATTATCCTGCCTGATGTTTGTAAACTTAATGTTCCACAAAGAGAAGAGGAAACATGATGATAATGACGTTTTTTATTATTATGTTTTGTGTTTTTTATATTTTGTTTTAAATGAGTTTGTGTCATGTCTCTGTTGAGCAGAGAGCCAAGTTCCCGCCGTCCCGGCCCGTGGACCACCTGATCCTGGAGAGGCAGAAACAGGACGCGGCCCGGGATGAGGTCCTGGACTTCACCAGGTACCAGCAGACCTGCGACGTCAAGAACTCGTGGCTGAAGAGTTCAGACCGTCACTTCCTGAGAGGAGCCATCGAGAGGGAAGTGAGAGCTGCTGTGAAGCAGAACGAGTCCGACATCGACGAGAGGAGACACAGGTCTGTCTGCAGAGAGTAACTGAGTACTTTTACTCTAGTACTGAACTTAACTACCCCACATTTATCTGGCTGCCATGGTAACTGGTTACTA
>NW_019525422.1:1051-1547 GCF_002814215.2 Seriola lalandi dorsalis | reverse complement strand
CTGGTCCTGGTTCTGGTTCTGGTCCTGGTTCTGGTTCTGGTTCTGGTCCTGGTTCTGGTCCTGGTCCTGGTTCTGGTCCTGGTTCTGGTCCTGGTTATGGTCCTGGTTCTGGTTCTGGTTCTGGTCCTGGTCCTGGTCCTGGTCCTGGTTCTGGTCCTGGTTCTGGTTCTGGTTCTGGTTCTGGACTCAGGTCCTTCACTGCAGCACGAGTAGATATTTATGAATGAAATTTATGAATATATTCAGTGAGGCCAAAGCTATTGATGAGTGACTGATCAGTATTGATCATCGATTGATGACCTGATGAGAGACTGAAGAATCCTCTATAAGTGGATGAATTAATATCAATAATCAGTAAAATGTTCCTGCTTCAGTTTTCACTCTGATCGTTTTGTTTCTGAATCAATAGACAGATAATTAATATATAATCTATAAAATGTTTCTTCAGTTCACAGTTAAATGTTTCAGCTGAGTTTCATTATTTATTTACAAGTTT
>NW_019525422.1:0-1031 GCF_002814215.2 Seriola lalandi dorsalis | reverse complement strand
TCATTTTCAGATTCAGGGACAGTTTGTCGGTGAGTTCAGTAACTAACGCGACATCTCGGTTCATTAATTACGCAAAGAAACGTTTTCAATTCGCTTCGACTTTGATTCCCGCCTCTGACCGGCTTCGTCCTCAGAGAGCCTCATGGGAGTTGTAGTATGTAGAGCCGCCGCCATGTTAAGAGGACGGACTGAAGCTGACCTCTCTGACACGAAGAGTAAACTATTATTAGTATTAGTATTATGTGACTATCGGAACATGAACCTGTGTGTTGGTTCTCGGATCCAGGAGAGTCACGAGGTTCTGTGTTGAGGAACACGGAGAGTCACTGCAGTGCTTTAGCCGGTCCTCCCACCGCCGGGGGCGCTGTCTTCAGAGTCACTGCAGTGCTTTAGCCGGTCCTCCCACCGCCGGGGGCGCTGTCTTCCCCGCGCCGCCCCGTGTTTAGTCGTTTCCACGGCAACAGAACAGTCGCTCTGTTTGTGTGTGATGTTTCAACAGCAGGAGCTCACCTGAACCGTGTGAAGCACCGTGAAGTTGGACAAGTTGATTTGTTGTTGATTTGTTGTCTTTCACCTGAACATGCTGCTGAGCCAGAAGGGAACCGGGGGTCGGGAGTTCACCGGGCCGACGCCTCACTCCGCGGCCGTGGTGAGACACCGAGCCCCCGCTAACTCAGAGGTGGAGGAAGTACTCAGATATCTCACTGTTACTGCAGTAAAAACTAACAGTACTACCACAGAGTACAAATACTGCGTTACCAGTTCTAAATGTTAGAAGTAAAAGTATTAGTATGAATGACAGTAAACCTACCGGAAGTACATTAATATGTTCATCACTTTACTGTTGTAGGTGGAGCTGATGTAATTACACAGCTGCTGGGTAGTTGGTGAATAATTATTAAAGTATGTTTATAATAATATATCATTGATTATATTTAGTATTATTGATCATAATCTGTGAAGGAGCTAAAGTTATTAAATAAATGCAATTTCCTGTGAATTATAGTGAAATAAAACTATAAAATATAAAT
>NW_019525421.1:461780-466688 GCF_002814215.2 Seriola lalandi dorsalis | reverse complement strand
CCCTCAAGATGCTTTCAACACACCTTGAACACACTCTCAACACGCCTCCAACACACTCTCAATGTGTTATTGTGCAATTAGCACACCTCCAACAGCTCTCAATGTGACTTCAACATTTTTCCAACAGCTGGAAACGACAAATATTTGGCTGATTAAACTTCTGTTCTTTTGTCTAATTGATGACTGAACTAAGTGTTGCAGTTGAAGTGGCATCATCTGTGTCCTGCAGCTCATTTCACAGCTCATTTCATACAGAACCTCCTGCACTTCTTGGAAACTAAAAGCCATCACATTAGATGAGTGAGGTGCTGCAGCTCTTCCCTGACTTTGGTAGAGAGCAGCAGCCTCATCCAAAGCAGAACAACTCCACTATAGTCTGGTGCTTTTCTTCAGTTAGGTTCCTTTGTGGAGGAAGAGTGATGAGTCTGTGCTATAAATGACAGCTGGGATAGTCGCCAATGTCATTAAAGAACTCTGGCACTGCCACCATCACTCAACCTTCCTCTCTGTCCTAAAAGCCTCTTTACCTAAAAATACTGAACGTTCATCCTGCTACTCACCCACACATGTGCCCGTGGCAGACTTGATAATGAGCTCTGACAAAATCTCACTGTTCTGCCAGTTTACTTCTGCAGATGAGACCAAACCTTATAACTCAAACTGGATCTCTGAGCACAGACATGTTGAAATATACAATCTGCATATGAAGTTCAATAAGGAAAAGATTCACAGTGACACTGAGGCAATAAATCTGACAGGATCCTGTCATACATCAAGTTGATGAACTGTCGGCTGCTAAACTGTTGAAAATGACAAACAGAACAGACACAAACCGACTGTTTAATGTTACTTTGTGTGTAATGCTCAGCTGGAGGTTTAGATGGAGATGCAGGGGAAATCAATAATTCATGAAAATGAATGTAATATTAGAACATGTGTCGATGTGACTGCCGTTGGTCTTCATCTCTTTCCTACGTCAAAGCTGATTCTCAACCTCTGTCCCTTTTCTTGAAATATCTCTTGTAGCACATGCAGCCTCTGTGGAGAACCTCCTCTGAACTCAGATGATATGATTCTCATTCAAAGCAGCTGAGCTGATAATCCCATTAGACTATAGCAGAGTAAAACTGTGGCTCCTCAGCAGGGCGTCCTCTCAGCTCACTGCAGGGTTATCTCTGTCTCTAAAGACGACTGCTGAGCTCCAGCTGCACGGAGTCAGAGATGTGAGCCTCGCTCTGTCCACACCTTCTTCAACACCTTTATATCACCACAGGACCTGCAATTTAAAGATGTTTATATGGGAAGTTTGTCAGCTCAGTTTAACGGAGGTGTCAACTACAGTTCTGATCTGAAGTGAATTAAACCTCAGCTCATGAAAATCAGTTCAAAATGTTTTTTACCTAAGAACAAGTGTTTCCTTACAATATATTCCACTGACATTTTCATATTGTTCCTGGAAGGCAGCTGTTTCTTCAGTATCCTAATAACATGAATGCTACATGCTTCCCTTGTCTTATGCAGCCTCCTGCACAGCCCCACAGCCCCTGAAACTCTCTACTGTTAATATCATTCCTGCAGGTGAGATAATGTCTCATCCATATGCCAGGATGTGAACACACTGCTGTCATTTAAAGGATTGCACTATATACTGAGATCCTTTCAACCACATTCCTGCTAAATGTCAACCCATTCAGCCTCAGAGACAGATATCAGTCTCAGCGTCGAGCCTCATCACATCCCCTGTTGACTTTCTGTGGACAAGAGGCATCAGATATGAGAGATGTGGTGTGACTCCTGCTGTAGGGATAAGACTGATAAGAAGCAATAAAACACACCAGCAGCTGCTCTGTAACTGTGAACCTGTAGAGCGTTTGACTGGAGTCCAGTCACATGACAGAGCAGTGGAGGGAGGCAGCGGCAGGATCACTGCAGGCACATATTTCTGTTTGAGAAAGGCCTGCTCATATGAGAAAGATGTTGGGGCTTTAAATTGAACATGCACAACATTATACACACACACACACACACACACACACACACACACACACACAGACCATACAGCCTCCATAACAAACCTAAGAGATATAGCCTGCTATTGATCTACATTGTAACTTTTCTCCACTGTTATTGTGTTGTTCACAAAGACGACAGAGGACAACAGAGGAGAGATGAATGTAACATGAAGGAGGGAAGAAAAGTGTTAGAGACAGAAGACACACGGAGAAGAAGCGAAAACAGACACTGATCAGCTCAGTGACAATGATGCTGTTCACCACAAACAGTGCTGTGTCATATTGTTAGTGAAGCTTGGAGCTCAGTGTGTGGATTCTGTCGAGTCACAATGTTTCTGCTTGAACAGTGTGAAAGTATGAAATACCAAGTGTGTGTTTTTGTCCGCTCTGTTCAAAGTGGCTTCCAGATAACTGCATGTGGTTTAATGTCTGTTGGAAGAAGAAACTCAAAGAGATGATGAGTGCAGTCAGAGGAGCCCGTGGTTTGGCTGCAGCTCATGTGATTTACATGTGTAGTTTACATCCATATTAATATAACAACAGAAACTGTTGAAGAAGCATCAAACAGACACACTCATGTTTGTATAATTATAAATCAGTGTTTGACCATTTTCATTCATTTCTGTTGACAGAAATGTGTTTTCCTCAGCTGTGGGAGCTGTGGACAGCAACCTGTTTGTGTCTCTTGATGAAAACACAGAGACAATCTGTGGAATGAAGGTTTTCCTCCAGCAGAATGGATTTATTGTAGAGGACAAAGAGGAGGGTCAGGTCAGTTCTCTGTCACACTTCAGCAGGTTTAACAGCTCCCTCCTTGCTGTTTCCTCTCAGCTGGAAGAGTTTCTATTTGTCTGCTGGAGAAAGCGCTGTAGTGGATCAGGCTGTGTGGCGCAGCAGGGTGTGTTACTGTGACACACTGCTGTAGTAAAGACTGAGTTCTGTTCGAAAAAGGCAGATGTAGCTCTCCATGGAGCTTGTTTTCTACATCACCTTGAAATGTTTCTTTAGGATGTTGTAATCCCTGGTTATTAGTCAGTTAGTTTTATAGTCAGTTTTTCACTCTACAGTGTAAAAGCTCCTTTTGGTTGTAATTGAATACATTTTCTAAATAGAAACTTTTACTACATTAACACAGATGTATTTACTGCTGGTCTTCCTTAGAAATTAAATCCTCATTGTGGTTTTTAAAGCAACTGAGGGTTGATTTCTTTGTGGGGTGAAATAGATTTTTTGCACTTTGATGGATACAATGACTGTGAGGCCTTTTATGAGAGGCCTCTTTGTGCAGATAGTGAATATCGAGATCTAAAACCACTGGATTTGTAACCATCACTTTGCAACTGAAAACAATTTGTGAGAAACAAGATGATGAACCTTCATCAGTCTGCACTCATTTTGAATAGCTCCTAAAGAAATAAGATCTTTAATGTGCAGCTGGTGTTTTCAGTTCATTCTCCCAAAGAAGGAAAATCAATAACAGTAATTATGTTCAGCTTCTTCTTGTTCTTTATGAGCTTTTCTGCCCACTACAGGTGGTTGTTAGGAAGATTTAATGGGTTGAATGTCGACTTCCGTGATGTGATTTGTCATTGTAAATTGCAAAGACACAATTGAAAGACCATAAGGCTGAACAACAGCTGTCACGTAGCTGTTGTCTTTGTGGGCAGTGGTGACAGAAATGATGGATTGATCCCTCTTACTGAACTGTTCTGCAGCACAACCCTCAGCAGGGAAACCAAACTCCTAACTTCTGCTTGTAAACAGTTGGAATATTTGTCAAGTGTCGGTCTATGAGGAAGCTGTCAAACAGCCTGCAGCCTGTGCAAACTGAGACTATACAAACTCTGTAGCTCAAAGACATGTTGCGCATTTTACTACACAACTACTGAGATTTTTTCCCCAGTCTCTAATGACGTTTCATAGAAATGAATTTTCCTTCATCGTTGTCTTTTAATTTCCTGGATTAGATCAAATTGCTATGAAAATAAATACATTAATAGATAAATAAATGACAAAGACATTTGTTAGCTTGATGTTTTCTGACAGTTTCCTTCATGTAGACGCTTCTGTCCAATCTGCAGAAAATGAAGTGTTTGAGCTCAGATTGTGTCTTTCATCTGTTTCTCTTCTCCACATTAATGTTCATCATCGTCACCAGGTTGAGTCAGGAGTTCACTCGTTTAATCCTCATGCACCTGAAACTATGAGTGTTACTTTAAGCCCAGTGGTAGTGACGCATTATAGTCTTTTATTAAAAGTATCAGTGTTGGACTATCCACTGATAAACTCTTTCATGTCATTTTAATTAGTTTCCATCCGTGAAGTCGGACTCATCAAACATCAAACCTCAAGGTAAATGTCACTGTCCACTCTACCATCATCTTTATTTGACTCTGTCATCATGTCCAGAGCATCATCGGCTTTGATCTGAATCTCAGCTGATATTTTTGAACAATGATGAAGAGAGAGATAAATACAAAGACTGAAGTGACTGTTTATGTGCTGATAATATCTCCACACTGAAGAGTAAAACTATATCTGCGTTTATTCCTGCAGCAGCTTCCCTATCAGTGAGTGTGAGGAGAGTATCACCGCTTGATGTCTGATCTGGCTTTTTCATCTTCCTCCTCCTGCTCGTCTGCACATCAAAGCTCCCGGCTAGAGCTCTCCTGCTCTCCCACACCTCACACACTCTGACATGCAGCGTATATTAGAGCAGAGCTTCAATCACAATGTTTTTAAATTGTGTGAAAATTGACTTCTAATTCAATTCCTTCATTCAACTCACTCCAGTACTAAAATGTGCGTTAGTGCTAAATTCATTAACCTCTGACTCTGGATCAACTAAAATCACTGTTAATTCACTCATATACTCACTAATATAAAACTGTAGCCA
>NW_019525421.1:457247-457940 GCF_002814215.2 Seriola lalandi dorsalis | reverse complement strand
TCCTGCAGAGAGCACATCACATTTTAGTGCAATAAACAGCTGGTGGAATAAATGTCTGTGTGAGGACTCCCTGGTCTCCACTGAAAGACTGGCTGCTAAAGAAGAATGAAGACAGGCTGTTGTGCAGTTTATGATGGTGAGGGGTCTCAGTTCTTTCTTTCTTTCTTTCTTTCTTTCTTTCCTCCCTTGTACTAATTCTGCAGTGTAACCTTGGGTGTGTTTCAAGACGCAGAGGCTTCTTTTGTATTCAGAGTGTGTGTGCTGCAGTAATGTCTGCCACAGCCAGTTTCCCTGTGGAGAAGAAAATGCCACATGACACACATCAGGATCAACCTGTGTGCAGTGTGTATTGTGTGTATGCAGTGTGTATTGTGTGTGTGCAGTGTGTATTGCGTGTGTGCAGTGTGTATTGCGTGTGTGCAGTGTGTATTGTGTGTGTGCAGTGTGTATTGCGTGTGTGCAGTGTGTATTGCGTGTGTGCAGTGTGTATTGTGTGTGTGCAGTGTGTATTGTGTGTGTGCAGTGTGTATTGCGTGTGTGCAGTGTGTATTGCGTGTGTGCAGTGTGTATTGTGTTTGTGCAGTGTGTATTGTGTGTGTGCAGTGTGTATTGTGTGTATTGTGTGTGTGCAGTGTGTATTGTGTGCAGTGTGTATTGTGTGTGTGAAGTGTGTATTGTGTGTGTGCAGTGTGT
>NW_019525421.1:455742-457227 GCF_002814215.2 Seriola lalandi dorsalis | reverse complement strand
CTAATGGACACAAGAACATCAGCTTTGGCTGTGACGTTTTCAAATATAAAAACATTTCTCTCCATCTTCAACATAGTTTTGTCTGTAATAGCTGCCTTTGAAATGAACTATTCTCTATAATTCTCAAACTGTTGTTTTGTTCATCACTTCAGTCTCTGAATCTGTGTCTCCCACTGTGAGTTCAGCAGGAGATCACAGGAGAGTTTAACTTTGATACTTAACTGTGGACATCAACACAGACAGCAAGACAAGAGCAGTGAACACCAGTGTGGAGGGAGGGAAAGGACACTGGGTAGTTAATAAGGACAGAATATGATACCAGTGACTTTTTGTCGTGGATGTCAAGTTATCATGTGAAGAGGGAAAACCTTCACATTTCAGCAGATAAAGAGAAACTGTCAACAGACTGCTGAAGGTGTTTGTTTTTTTCCTGCAGTAAAATACCGGGAGCTCTGCTCTGGAGATCAAATGAGAAACTGATATTCACACCAAAGATGAGAAACAATGAATTCACTTTCACTTCTGTTCTGTTCTCACTTTACTGTAGCTGCTCACTTTTGTGATCACATTCACTGTACGTTACCGTGGTGATGACTGCAGGGCCGAAAGATTCAACCTGAAACGTGTTGGATGAATTAACTGGTGAGGTTGTGGTTTTTCGATTGATGGGTGGACTCTACAATGTGACATTAACACAAACACCATTGTGTCTTTTCCAGCTATTTCACAGTCCTCTGTGGTAAAGTAAATCATCAGACCACTAAAGAATAAACTAGATTTCTATTGTGATGATAATTTCTCGTGTTGTTGTTTGTTTGTGAATTCATGAGGCGGTTTTGTTGGTTATTTAAGTCGCTGGTTTTTCTCAGCTTCCCTCTAAAGTCTCCAGTATTCCCACCACAGATGCTCTTACCTGAGGCTGCTCACCACAGTCTGGTCTGAATTTAAATAAAGTTATTAATCTCCTCAGCTGGATGTTTACTAAATATATCAGGTCTGGTGCCTTGCTTGAGGGCTCAATAGAAGGACTCTCCACAGTCAATCAACAGTAAATTGAAGCAGTATGAGAGCAGAGAGCCAATGTCAGCTTCACTCGTCCTCGTGTCCCCTGTAATGACCGCTGGCTGTAAAGTCAAACTAGAGAAGAAAAAAATGCAGTTGTCCATCTGAGCTTCCTGCAGAGAGCACATCACATTTTAGTGCAATAAACAGCTGGTGGAATAAATGTCTGTGTGAGGACTCCCTGGTCTCCACTGAAAGACTGGCTGCTAAAGAAGAATGAAGACAGGCTGTTGTGCAGTTTATGATGGTGAGGGGTCTCAGTTCTTTCTTTCTTTCTTTCTTTCTTTCTTTCCTCCCTTGTACTAATTCTGCAGTGTAACCTTGGGTGTGTTTCAAGACGCAGAGGCTTCTTTTGTATTCAGAGTGTGTGTGCTGCAGTAATGTCTGCCACAGCCAGTTTCCCTGTGGAGAAGAAAATGCCAC
>NW_019525421.1:454973-455692 GCF_002814215.2 Seriola lalandi dorsalis | reverse complement strand
TGAGCGTCTCTTACCTTCGGCTAAGTCTGGGCTTTGACTCAAACAGGAGCAGTTTGTTGTGCAGTAGATTTATTGTGATGTTTAGGGTCGTTGTCCTGCTGTAAAGTTCATGTAATGAGGAGGTCAGGGAGGATGGATGAGTCGACTAAACACTGGACTTAACCACAGTAGACCACTTTTCATTTCCTGTCTCAAACCAACAGTAATCACTATTTCTTTTATTCATGATCCACAACCTTAACAGCATGTTAATTATTGTTACCATGACGACAAAGGTATTGTAACCTTAATGAAATACATATTTTAACCCGCATCATAACCTCCCCTAAACTTAACCAAGTTGGTTCTGTGCCTAAACTTAACTAACTTCAACCTCATGTTTATTATGGTAACCAAGACAACGAAGGTCTGGTATGTCTAGATGGTTGATTAATGTGGGTGCATGCCAATCAAAGAAATCATTCACTATTATCTCTCTCACTTTCTCTCTCTGTATGTCTCATATTCATTTGTCATTCAGTTGTATAATTACAACAAACAGAAAGGTGGAAGCAGAAAACCTCCTCTGGCTCCCTCATACCTCACCATACATATTTATGAAGGCATTTGAATAAAATAATTTTGTAACAACAAAATATCATTTGGAGAAAGGAGCAGCGGAGAGTAGGAAGGTGAAGAATGTCAACAAGCAGAAGAGAAGGAAGTCAGGGTTGCATCTT
>NW_019525421.1:451898-453963 GCF_002814215.2 Seriola lalandi dorsalis | reverse complement strand
TCTCTCTTTCTTTTCATTTATATCCACCTGAGGTGCCAATTGTTTCTGTTCTGCAAGCTTTGCACAATTTGTAGACAAATATGCATAATTTTGTATTAAACGGAGCGTTTTGGATGGTAGTGTTATCATGGGAATAGCACAGATACTAATTTCAGTGATTTGAATAAATGTAATTATTGAAGCTGCTGGATAATACTCAGAAGCAGTCATCCATTAAGCATAGTGAAATTCCCACAGAAATGAAGTGTGGTTCTGGCCAAAGCTCAGAGCAACATAAAAAAAATTGTTTACTTTTCACTTATTAATGTGCAGCTTTAAACAGCATTTAGTTTGAGTTTTGTTGCACACGGCAGTCTCAGTGAAGCAGTTTAATTTTGATTTCAGCAGTGGATTAACACAACAAAGAAAAATAAATATAGTGTAAGTGTGCTTTGCTCACTGAGCTGACATTCATTGTACATATGTAATAGGCCATATAAGTGACTGAATGAAAGTTCTTAGAGTCAAAACACAATGCATTGCTGAGAAAGTCAGAACTGATGGAAGCACACTTTCTTTTTTTTTTCTCTGCTTCCATTTTTAGATTTTTGTTTCAATTAACTTTTTTATATTTGGTCAAAACAAAAGCAAATTTCCATTTTAATGGGGGATATTGGGATATTAGGGAGGCACAGACTGAACGTGAAGAGGTAGGATAAAAAGCCAGTGCAGCAGGCCTGAGTGTGACACACAGCCAGCTTTTAGTGGAGTCTCTGTGGAGGACAGTTAGCTGTCAGCCAACATATCAACAGCTGGCAGAGACAGCTGATAATAGACTTGGTTGATGAAGAGGACAGAGGAGAGAGGAGGAGAGATAACAATGGAGGAAATGGTCAAATCCAGCTGTTTGTCAGTGGAGAGGAAGACGTGCTGGTGATAGTCTGAAAACTGACTGAAAGGCTGCTGTGTCACACAGCAGAGGTCTTTATTAACTAAGGGCCTTTCCTCCCACATTGATGCTGTCAGGCTGCTGAATGATGTCTATATTGACTCTGGTATATATTAAACTGGCATAAAACTGAACTGTTGAGAAGATGATCTTTGTAGTGTTTGTTCCTCATGGTCATTTTCTGGCTGTCAAACACCAAACAGTTTTCCCAGTCAGAGCTCTGCTGAAGTGTTTTGATGGAGTGGAAAACTTTTAAACCCAGTTTAAACGCTGTGTTATCTCTGTCCTCTGTCTCTGTGTTCACACACTAACTTCTGATCAGATACTCTTTATGTGATGCCACAGATCAGTGACAAGATAATTGCCTCCCTGATGAAACTAGGGGATTGTGGGAAATCAGATAACTCCTCCTAATCAAAAGGCTTAAGAGGGTGACCACCCAAGTGCATGCTGGGTTATGGCTCTATTATTGCTAATTAGCTTATATTAGGCTGTGTAACAGTAAGTGAGGATATGAGACACAGAGTTATTTGTTTCAGTGCGACACCAACACTACAACAGTGTCAGGAGAATAGAGAACCCATCTTTATTTTGCACCACAACATGGTTTGTTGTGTTCAGAAAGGACAGCTGTGTTGGAGAATTTAACATAAAAGCATTAGTTCTTTCCTTTTTTATTCCTCATTTTTTCTCCGCATGTGTTGCTATAACATCCACTCAGAGTCCACAAGAAGAAATAGCAATGTCATCTACACATTTAAACTTCAGACAGAAACATCTCCTTCCCGTCCAATGTGTTATTTCTGTGTCTGACTGGAACCTGTTGCCTCTTTCGTGTTTCCTGTTTTAAAATGTATTTCTCTCACTTCCTGTTTGCATTTTAAGAGAGCATGACAAATAAAACCTTAACTTTTTCTTTCTTTCTTTTGGTGATTTCCTTTCCTCTCTACTTTATAATCAATCTTTCCACATACCTGCCTGTTTTCTCCTCATGGTTTCCTCCAGATTCCGTCACAGCTACTTCAAAGAGCAGTTCAATGAGAAAGAGCCATAAAACTGGATGGAACAGCTCTCAGCATGTCTGCATCCCATGCTCCAGTCTTAGAACAAAAGAGGATGTTTGTATTTGTTCCATCT
>NW_019525421.1:450110-451848 GCF_002814215.2 Seriola lalandi dorsalis | reverse complement strand
TGGTTCAGTATCCTCGACCAAGGTAAGGCCTACCACCAAGGGTTTGTGGATGAAGGCTCTCGTCATCTCACCGTCTTCACCACACCTTGGGGCCTATACGAATGGGTGAGAATTCCGTTCGGTCTCACTAACGCGCCCGCCGCCTTCCAGAGAAGTATGGAAGAAATCCTATGTTCTCTGAGGGATGACTGTTGCATCCCATACCTTGATGACATCCTTTGTTACTCACAGTCTTTTGAGGCTCATGTTGAGGTGGTCCGCAAAGTGCTTCAGGCTTTACAAGTTCATGGTGTAAAGCTTCGGCCTGAAAAGTGTGAGCTATTTAGAGCTGAAGTTCGTTATGTAGGGCGTCTGGTTAGCACTGAGGGTTGACCCAAAAGATCTCGAGGCCGTCTTGGCTCTGAAGGCCAAAGCACCACAGACTGTGGGTGATCTTCGGCGTGTCCTTGGCTTCCTTAGCTACTATCGTTCGTACATACGGAACTTTTCAAGAATAGCTCAGCCACTGTACGGGTTACTTCAAAGCAAGTCTTCAGAGCGGTCCGCTCATGGCCGTCAGGGAAGAAACAAAGGGCCCCAAATGCCATCCAGGGCGCCCATAGACTGGACTCCTGAACATCAGAGGATACTTGAGCAACTGGTCGACATGCTAACCCATCCTCCGGTTCTAGCATATCCGGACTTTGACCAGCCATTCGTCTTGCACACTGATGCGTCCGAGCAGGGACTTGGTGGTGTTCTCTACCAACAACAGGACGGGAAGTTGCGTGTTGTTGGTTATGGATCACGGACCCTGTCACCGGCTGAACGAAACTACCACCTGCACAGTGGCAAGTTAGAGTTCCTGGCTCTTAAGTGGGCAGTGTGTGAAAAGTTTAGAGACTATCTTTTCTATGCACCACATTTCACAATTTTCACTGATAACAACCCACTTACATACATCATGAGCACAGCTAAACTCAACGCGGTTAGTCATCGTTGGGTTGGGGAACTATCGGACTTTCGATTTAGCATTAAGTACAGACCGGGAAAAACGAACATAGATGCAGATACACTGTCCCGTGTTCCTCTTGACTTCACGTCAGTGTGTGCAGAAGAGCTATCACAAGAGGTGGTAAGCGCGGCTTGGGAGGGAACACGAGTAGCCCAGTAGAAGGAGGTGGCTTGGGTGGCCGTCCTTTTGGCTTCCTCTCAGGACGTCGTGTTGCAGCCTGGCGCACCCCTCCAGGAAATCAAACCTGATGATCTGATACAGGCGCAGAGGGATGACCCCACAATGAAAGACGTCATCAGACTTAAAGAGTCCAATGTCCGACTCACTGAAAGTATCAGGAGGTCGTTGAAAGGATCCGCTTGTAAACTCCTCCGCGAGTGGGATCGATTACACCTTGAGAACGGGATCTTGTACAGACAAACACCGGAAAGGAAACAACTAGTCTTACCTCTCCTATACCAGTCCATGGTCTTAAAGCATCTTCATGATCATATGGGCCATGTCGGTACCGAGAGGGTACTTCATCTCGCAAGAGAGAGATTCTATTGGCCTCACATGAAGAGGAGCATCGAGGACTATGTGACTAAGAAATGCTGTTGCATTAAACAAAAAAAACCAACAGTTCATGTGCGCGCACCAATGAGTAGCTTGAAGTCCAACTCGCCACTCGAACTTGTCTGCATCGACTACCTGCATCTCGAGAAGAGCAAAGGGGGGTACGAATACATTTTGGTTATGGTCGAC
>NW_019525421.1:448586-450090 GCF_002814215.2 Seriola lalandi dorsalis | reverse complement strand
TTAAGGAGGATAGACCTATACAGGCTATTTATTTGCATCAGTGTATGTCTATTTATTTGCACCTTGTACTAAAAAGAAAAACAGACAAGTAGTAATGAACAGAAATAATATGTGGGAAGCCAAGAGGGCTTATATTATTACAAAGTTCACTCTCACTCTGTGGGACAAGGGCTGAGTTTACAGTTTTCTTACCCATCAGTGGGATTTCTGGGCATGGTGAGTTCCACACAGTCTGTCTATTCGTGGCAGTATGGTGGATAGGCACAATCTCATGTCACTTTCAGGCTTCAATCTTGACCTGTACTTGTTCTACACAGCTACAGAGGAGGAAGAGGAGAGTACAAGAGGGGATGCAGCTGAGACTGAGGTGAATAGGCCAGTCAAGGAGAGAAATATGGAGCAGAAAACTAGAGTAAAATGGCCGAGGGCAAATAGCAAGAAAGAATGGGAGTCAGTCAATAGAGATTTGTCAGCAATTCTAAGTAGACTAAGAGGAAATGCAAGTGATAGACTAGAGAAGATGGGGGATATAATTTACTCCTATGGTGCAGAAAGATTTGGGGTGCAAGACAGAAAGAGGGTTGAAAGAGCACAGTTAGTTAAGTCTAGACGGCAAAGGGAAATGGAGAAATTAGTTAAGGAAAGAAGACAATTAAGAAAGCAGTGGAAAAGGGCAACAGAGGAAGAAAGGGGGGGAATTAATGTGTTGCAAGAAGATTTGAGAGGCAGACTAGCAGTACTTAGAAGGGCTGAATATCTTAGGAAAAAGAGAAAGAATAAAGAGTATGTAAGGACAGCGTTTTACAGGGACCCTTTCAAGTTTGTTAAAGGACTGTTTAACCAGGAAAAGGGAGGGCAGCTTAAGGCAACAAAGTTAGAAGTAGAAAAATATCTAAGAGACACATATTCAGATTTTGAGCAGAATAGAGTAATAGGCCTTCCACCTGACATGCCGGCAGTAGGAAAGATAGATCATGAGATGGATGTTAGACCACCCAGGTGGAAGGAGGTTGAGGAGGTAGTCAGGCGTGCAAAGGCTTCTTCGGCCCCAGGGCCAAATGGAGTCCCCTGCCGGGTTTATAAAAGCGCACCTGATATCCTAAAGTTTTTGTGGAGGCAAATAAGAATAGTTTGGGAGAAACAGGTTATTCCCAGAGCATGGCGTAGGGCAGGAGGTGTTTTTATCCCAAAGGAGAAGGAATCCTCAGACCTGAGTCAGTTTCGAATGATCTCTCTCCTAAATGTAGAGGGGAAGATCTTCTTTAGTGTAGTCGCACGGAGATTAACTAGTTATTTAGAAAGGAATAGCTTAATTGATACTGCAGTACAGAAGGCAGGAATACCAGGGTTCGCAGGATGTTTAGAGCACACTAGCATGATTTGGCATCAGATTCAGGCAGCCAAGACAGAGAAAAGAGACTTGAATGTCATATTTTTGGATTTAGCAAACGCGTTTGGTTCAGTGCCACATAGCCTTATTTGGGAGGCATTTGATTATTTTAAA
>NW_019525421.1:446923-447347 GCF_002814215.2 Seriola lalandi dorsalis | reverse complement strand
TACCTGCACGTAGAAATGTGATTCAAACTATAAAACGGAGGAAAACTTCTGCTCTCTCAAAAACACAACAACTGTTTTTACATAACATGTAAACTTTTCAAACTATGAGCACTCAAAGGAGGAGTGGAAATCACTTTTTCTTCAAAGTTAGAGTGACAGCATCAGTTGGCTAGAGTGCGTGAAGCAGTAAAAAATAACCTTTATTTGTATTTTTAACTCGAGCTTACGGCCAAACCGTAAAAAGGAGACAAAAAATTCTTTCTCAAAATGTAGACATAGTTGTTGGGATTCATAAAATGTAACTTTGACAGGCAGGGTCTGCACAAAATTTAAACGGGGGTGCCGAGTCCGGCAGCAATACCTGTCTCACTCTCATTGACACCTAATGTAATCGTCTTTTTTTTTCAAAAGAATCTCACTCTGT
>NW_019525421.1:446134-446903 GCF_002814215.2 Seriola lalandi dorsalis | reverse complement strand
GAATAGATAAATCAGGGCTGCCAGGAAAGTTGAAACTGTGGTGTCTGCAGTTTGGGTTATTTCCCAGGCTGATGTGGCCACTGTCTGTATATGAGATTCCAATATCCACTGCAGAAAAAATGGAAAAATTAGTTAGCTTTTACATTAGGAAGTGGCTAGGTGTTCCTAGATGTTTAAGCACGGTGCACTGTATGGGAAAGGCATACTTCAGCTCCCAGTAACTAGTCTAGTAGAGGAGTTTAAATGTACCAAGGTTAGGACAGAGCTCCTGTTATCTGGGAGTAAAGATGTGGTAGTTAGTAAGGTGGTTCCAAACCCAATCAAGGGGAGAAAGTGGAATCCAAGAATCGCAGTGCAGGAGGCAGAAGCAACGCTTAGGCATACAGAGATTGTGGGTAATGTCCAAATAGGCCGGGGAGGCTTGGGGCTTGGCTCAGGCAAACCGGTGTGGAGTAGAGCAGGTCCCAAGGAGAAGAGAAAGCTAGTTGTGGAGCAGGTTCGTAGACAGGAGGAATTATTAAGGGGTGCTAAGGCAGTGGCTCAGGCTAAGCAGGGACAGTGGGTGAATTGGAAAGGTGTAGATAAGAAAAAGCTTAGCTGGAAAGAACTCTGGAGCATGGAGGAAAGTAGTATTAGATTCTTGATAGGGGCAACTTATGATGTACTGCCAACTCCCCAGAACCTAAAACTCTGGGTAAATGGAGACCCACTATGTTCATTGTGTTCAGGTACGGCAACTTTAAAGCACATTCTGTCAGGGTGTAAGGTT
>NW_019525421.1:445464-446084 GCF_002814215.2 Seriola lalandi dorsalis | reverse complement strand
CGCACCACAGGCCATTAGAGAGACGAACAATCCCATTTCCCACACTACGGTCAGATTACAGTTTTATGCGATTGATTACACACTAAAAGTGAATGCTTTGACCAAAACATCAGAAACCTTAACTTTTGAAACCATGCCTTAAACAAAGCAACCAAAAGTACATACATATACATATTTTCTACTTTACACGTTGTTTTCAATTCTACAGCGCACACGTGCAAAAACACTACACACTTTTTCTTACATCAGACACTTCGGTCAAGATTTAAATCTTGCAATCACTGGGAAAACACTTTTTTCAAACTGGAAAAAACGCACCTGATATTGGCATCACCCACATACACAGCTGAAAACACTCAGTCTGAGCCTTAGTGCTACAGACGGAGCTCAGGTGAGCTTCTGTGAAAACTTTGCAAATATGGAAGTAGTGAGAGCGAGAGGAATAAGAGGAGGTTTTCTCATAATTTGCAATTGTTTGAAGCCATGTAGAAGCCAAATTCTGGGCAGAGTTTCACATTGCCATGGCAACGGCAGCTCCTGACCTGTGTGCGTGCCTGCGTGCGCCTAGCAACCAGATAACCAACTCTCCAAGCTCCGCTAGCTTTACATTAGCCGCATGT
>NW_019525421.1:407782-445414 GCF_002814215.2 Seriola lalandi dorsalis | reverse complement strand
GCACTTAGGATAGATAGACTCTTAGGAGAAGCAAGGAAGAAATCCAGGAAGAGGAAGTGTTTTTAAGTGGGGGTGTGGCCTGTGTGAGCCTCTTTGAGACCATGCGGCTAGTCCAGGTGAGGTGGCCTGTATTGTTTGCTTGTATCGAATTGGTTTGTAGTGTGTCTGTGGCTGTTTAGGTGAGTTTGTTTGTTTTAGGTGAGTTGTATGGTGTGGTGTTAGAGTGTGGGGGGTGTAGAGCACAGCCTAATCCGGCGGGGGAGAGCCAGCCTAAAAAGGCCCCTCTCCCTGACTCTGCATCCTTCATTGTCTTGGAGAGTGGGGGGGGGTGTGGGGGGCAAGAGTACAGCCTAATCCGGCGGGGGAGAGTTTAGCTCAAAAAGGCTTCTCTCCTTGACTCTGCCTCCTTCAAAATGGCCGCCACTTTCTCCAACTGTTTAGGGGAGTTTGTTTGCTGAATCTGCTAGTGTTTTATCAGAGTTGATGATGGTGTTGTTTGTGGTAGCATAGGCAAGATAAAGAAAATGGTGGTGTGAGGAGCAGTGATGGCTGGCATTAGGGGAGTGACTCTGGGACGCCAGTGATCACTGTCTAGCCTCCTGGAGGTGTTGTGGGACCAACTAGACGAAACACTGGTGAAAGGAGGTTCCCACCTGATGACCCCAAAGACATGTTAGTTATCACTGCTCATTAGTCTGTACAATTAATAGTTATCATAGGACATGTTAAGCTTAGGGAGCTATTCACTGGGTCCATTTTCTGTAGCACAAGCTTTGTGTTTATCTTAAATTAAACTGTAAATACTTACCTTGTGCCTTCCACTGACCTGTGGCATCCACCGCCATGCTTACCTTCATTCCAAGGTCCACCTGTCGTTCAATTTCCGTATCTATCTTTTCTTTATCCCATATGTAGCCGCTAGGAAGAAATAGCTGTAATAATGCACATATGACACACACATAAGCTACAACATACGTTGGTTACATACGTACCCGAGAACCAAACATTCCTAAGTGCTCTTAAGTTTTGATTTTTACCTGAAAACTTCGGGTATTTTCTGTTTGAGGTTTGGTAAGAATAAAGTGACTCTAAGTGAGAATTTGTTTTAAAGTGTCAGGAGCCACTTTTGTTGTCGGGGAGCGTGTGGCACCCCTGAGAGGGAATGGCCACATTAATATTATTTTGTGTATAAAGCCTATGTATGAATGGGACACTTTCATTAATATATGTATTTATTTTCATTTATTTTATTCAAAAGTAGAGAACTATATGAAAGGGGTCATTTTATTTTGAAAAGCAGTCGGGCGGAATGTAACAAAAGCACTGTTTACTTTAAATACTTGAAGGCTTCATGCCACTGTTCTTTTTTGCAGTATCAAAAGTTGTTTAACTTTATTATTATATCTATTATATGTCCATATTTTTGTCTCAGGGCACTTTAGCTGAAAAGTTGTGCAATAAAAAGTTGATTGTTTATATTTTAATTTTAGATTAAGTTAAATTAAAAATGAATTAAATTTTTTTATTATATTTTAAATTATTGAAGGCTACATGCCACTGCTCTTTGTTTTTTGGCTTTTTATTCATATTTTTCAATTAAGGAGTGAAAGAGAAAGTACGTGGAATTTATTTATTTATTTTCGTTTACTGTGGTATCAAAATAGGTATCGAGAATCGTGGATTATCACTGGTATTGGTATCGACTACTAAATTTCTGGTATCGTGACATCCCTATCTCTAAGGCACACTGTTTACTGTTTCAAAACTGAAGATTTGAACCATTGTAGAGTTTTTCAGGGAAGTTTAATTTGAAGAATATTCTGATTCAACTTTACTAGTTGAAGATTAATTTTTTAAATACAGTTTTGGCACTATTTCCCCAATAAGCACAGCTCCACACCTCCACCTGCTCAATCTAGCTGTGCACTTCGATTGGAGTGAAAAACAGCTTCAGAGAGTCCTTGGAAAAAGTGATTAGAGAAGAGTGAGAGGGAGGGAGGGCAGAGAGGGTGGGCATGTGTCTGCTCTGAGAGAGAGAGAGAGAGAGAGAGAGAGAGGGAGGGAGAGGGAGAGAGAGGGAGGTGCTGCATCTACCCAGCATACAGCAGCAGGCTGGGCTTAGGGATCTATTGTTCCCTGTTCTATTACTGCCAGACCTCGTTCTCTCTCATTAAGGAGCTAAGAGAGAAAGAGAAACAGAGGAATTGAAAAGGGAGGAAAGACCTCAGCCCCATTTGCCCAGGATTACTTCATCTTGAACGCACTGGTGTAGACAAAGCAGAAGCAGAAAACATACTCAAGTCCAGCTCTCTACCTCGTGGCCAGGCTAGCTTTTTTTCCTCCTGACTGCATTGGGAACTACAGTACTTGCTGTGCGGCGGCCATGGGGCTGGCCAGCAGAGCTGTGGGGACATTGGGTATCCCCTCTCTCTGGACATTAGCGCTGCTCTTTCTCTCCATCTGGGAGCTGGATGCACAAACTGCAGTGGAAAATAAACCCCTGTACATCTGGCAAACAGGTACTGTTCACCTTCTTTACTCTTTCACCACCTCCCCCCTAGGGTTCAGGGGAGAAGGGGTCTTCGGGATGCTGAGTTGCTGAATGAATGTCCCATTCATGACTATTCTGACACGCTTGATGAAATATTAATATGTAAATGTTTGTGTACATAACAGGATGCAGGAAAGCTGGTTAACTTGCTCAAAGTGTTGTACATGTGATTTTTAATTTATATGCACTTCACTTGTTCGTTTTTTATGATTTCATCAAATGATCCTGCAAATGAAGAGAAACTGATGATTAAACAAAAGTTTCTTTCATGAGCTTTTTTTCCTTCAGATAAGCATATAAAAAAGGTTGATGTATTGGAGCCATCTTGCTACAGTGTAATGAGGTAACATATATACTGCAGTCCCTGAGTTGAATGTCTCTTCACCCTCAACTGGGGGTTTGAGGAGCGGCCTGTGCTGGCTATCTAAAGGCTGTGCATCCTCCGTTCTGGGCTGAAGCATCTGGGACTCCTTTGTAGCCATGTACTGCAATTGGACTCATTTATCACAGTTTGACAAGTGCAGTTGATGAGAAATTGTGTGTGCACTGTATCCACATGTGGCTCTTTTTTGAGTGGGGGAAATACTAGCACACTTCAAAAGAGATTATGGAAACACCCTGTAGTGATGATGCAGGTGTTTGATATGTGAAAGAGAAACCCAGAGGTGAATGTTGATGAATGTTGCATGTTCAGTAGCTTTACAGTGTAGGCAGCATTACAAAGCTAAGCTCCCTTTTATTGCTGTTTGGGTGGTGCCTCCCACTGATCGAGAGCCCGTTCACTGTGAGAGAGCAGCACATGGTCAGAAGAACACAATACCAATGCATGGTCCACTGAGCAGAATGAATGAGTAGGAGAAAGGGAGGAGGGTGGAGAAGGCGTGATGGGAGTAGGAGTAGGGGGATGGATCTTCCTTAACCCATCAGGACAGGAGTGCCCTTTGGATGCAGCTGGAGATCAATGTTCTCTTTCAGTACTGTCAGTACTGTCTAATCTCTCTCTGTTTCTCTGGATCAATGTACTGGTTACATTGGGACTCTGCAGCCCTTTTCCATCAGTAGGGGCTGATCAATGGCTTTAGTCCTGGCAATGCAACTCAGGGATCAATGCTGGCTTTGGGTGGAATCTTAAATGTAATCTATACTTGTTAATAATTGTGGTAATAATCATGTTAAAAAATTATGTTTGTAGTATCTAAAATTGGCAGTCCATGTGAAATTAAAATACATTTTTCCTAAGAAACCAACATATACATTATATTCTTGGTGTTTGTTTTGAATTGTGCACTTATTTTGTTAGTTATAATTACCAGAAAGTTTAATTTAATTTATTTCTCTGCAGTGATAGTACCCCCAACATTTGTGTTTTGAGTTTAGTTTCAGCTGAGTTTAAAGAGTCCCAACCAATTGTCTAGCCCAATCTGTGATGGAAACACTGTATCTGGAGTCACATGTTTGTTTTGCTAGTCTGGTCATTTGCCATCACAACATCTGGAAGAAATCCTAGCTAGAGTGTTTTGGTACTTTCAATAGGTGTTGAAATAACGTTAATGAAAGAAGTGTCCCCCAACCCCAAAGGATGAAAGTTGTAAGGGGAGATACAGCTTTAATTGCTAATGGTTGACAGCTAACACTATGTGGACTTTCTGAGTAATATCGGATTTCCATGGTAGAAACAATGCTGCAAATGTGTTTGGCTGCTGAATGAGAAAAATTTAGATTTAGTTGTACAAGAATATTCCACTATTCCTTGTTTTTAAAATCTCCAATTGTTTATTTGCTCTATGCGTCAATTTAAGAGGCAATGAGACACTGAATTATGTATATTGAAAAAGTTTTAGAAATTCTAACATTTTTACCGGTATATTTAAACATATATATATAAAATGATTATTGAATTGAAGAAAGCTCAAGTTACACTGTAGGCTGGTTTAGTATTGATCTTTCGTTAAATATTAGATATCAGCCATTTTAATATGAAGGAGGCGCAGCTAAGTGGAGCTGATAAAACTAGTTTCTGAAGCCAGGTATAGCATTGTATTTTTATTGAACTATTGAGTATTTTACAGAACTTGTAATTGTCCAAAAATGGTTAATTGCTATAATAAATAATTTTGAATTGTAATCAGAAACAAATTCAATTACTGCTTCCCCATTTTCAGTCCTATTAAAGCTAAATTTAATAGAGGCGGTAAGACGAAAGCATGTTGGTTCTGGATTATGCCAAAACCTGAATTTATATTGAATATAAAATTTTGGCACTGGACATCAGATCCTAGAATTTCCATACTATGAATAGCTTCAACTCTATTTCCATTCTTTGTTGTTGCACCTTCAATGATGATTTATTTTCTAACCACATTTATTTTTTCCTTACCAGCTTCATTGTTCACACCCTGAGCAAAGGAATGGAAATCCTATGGTATTATGTGCATTACCTCCCACCGTGATAAGGCAGGGGAGGAGATTAACAGCAGCGAAGCCAGAGCAGATTGGCCAGACAAAGTTAACCTAGATACGGTATAGACATGTTTATGTGTGTGTCTCTTCCATGCTAGTTTGGCTCAGTGACAGAACTGTGGCACTGATGTTGAGATGAATAACCATTTTTGCTTGTTGTGTTGTCTTTGATGTGACATTTTTGATGAGATCCCACCTTACTATTGGAGCTCCAATCTTTCCCCACATGCTCAACACAACAATGCATGAGGCTTTTTCTACACCTCAGCACTTTTTATCTTGGAGGGAGCGGCAGGAGTAAAGATGATGTCTGTTTGGATCTTGGAAAAAGAGATTTAGCGGACTGTCATATATATTTTTGCAGAAAGAAATTGGCTACACCCACACCTCTGGTACAGATGGATAGCTGAAATTAGCCACAGGACTAATATAGGAGGGTGGGTTCTCAAGTAACTACTGTTCTCAGCAGTATGTGCATAAATGGATGAATGAATGGAGATTCTATGTTTGTTAAATTTAGCAGATAGTGAATAAATAAAAAGATTGCCCTTTTTTGTAGGTTTTACCATAAATTATTTGATTTTGCTTTTTGTTACTTGACAGAAGTCATTTCCAAGAATAGTTCAGAGGCCAACAAATACATTTTCTGCAGATATCAACCTTCATAAGAGTGCCTATCTGAGGCAGGCAGGTTAGCGATAACTATGGGCAGGAAATCTGGGCCAAATGGTGAGACTTTGGTGAAACCTCTTTATGATGGATCTACTTTTGGTTTATAGAAGACCTCCAGCCCAAAAGATGGTCAAACCTGTATATGTGTAAAGTAAAAAATAACTAGGTATAATTAGCACAAATGCTTGTAAATGACTAGTATTTGCTAAAATAACATTTAGTCACCACCTCACAGAGCAATGAAGAAAGAGTTCTCTAGGGAGTCAAGAAACAGTTGAAGTTAGGTGATAAGAAAGATCGGAAACAAATCTCCGAGCTGAGAATGCCCCATAGCTTGCCTGTGCAAGCACAACTTTATGACTCATAGTCACATTGTGAGGTTACTTCTAGCAGCCACAGTATGACAGGAGCAAAGGAAGAAGTCAGTTAAGACTGTATGTAGGGCAACAAAGCCAGTGTTTAGAGGTGGTTGGTGTGGAAGGATGAGTCAACAAAATACTCAACTTTCCCAACTCATGATCATTATCGAAATTAAACCGAAACCACAATCTTTTCCTAAACCTGTGACTGTCTCACAGCTTCATACCTGTGTTTATTATTGTTACCAAGATGACAATGGTCCAGAACACCTGCTGCTGGTATTCTGATATTGGTTGTATTATTCTTACCATGATGTAGCGTATATACGTGGCTTGGCATCAGTCACAAGCCCTTTAGGAAGTTTATTATAAGGACATGCAGAGTTACGGACAAAATTGACACTTTGCGACTCTTCCCACCATCAAACTATCAGATTGATAGGAAACAGAGACAAAGGACCCCTCTTCCACAAACAGAACATGCTGTTAGCATGTCCGGACGACACAGAACAAGACCAAAGGTCAAAGGGCCAGCTCCAGAGGATTAACCAATGAACACCAGACAACTGGAGAATATAGGCAAAATCTCCAGTTTGTAACAATAAGACTTTGTCTATTGATATTTGATTGTTTCTTGTATAGGACAAGTAACAACAAAAGTACTGATTAACACTAAGGTGTAAATCCTGGCCTGGCTGTGCCATGCGTGAACACACACACACCAACCTCCCTTCCTCTGTCCCTCTCTAGATAAGAGTCATAAACTACAACCCACATTCCAGTCCTGGGTAGTGACCAGCAGAACTTTCTTCACAGACACAGATCTAAGGAAGAATGTAAAATTAAATATCTAGCTGTTCTGTAATTCATGAGATGTTCCCATTCAATAGCTTAATCCCAAACTTCTATTCCATAGAATGTTTGATATGTAACATGTAGATTTTAAGACAATTTCCTTCATGTGACCATACTGTCAGCATCCTTCACACGAGGTAACACACACTACATGACATCCAGAATGTCCATGTTGTTATTGTTACAGTCAAAGAACTGCTGTGTAATCCACATTTATAGACTTTTAGGAAATGTTTATATTGTTGTTTGATCAATCAACCACTTGTATCATGATTAATTCCAGGTTTGAAGGATGTAATATGAAATCAACACTCCTATTACTCCTCTCTAGTGCAAGTAGTTTTATGATATTTCATTTAATGTTTTGTGGTCATGGTGGAAGACGGATGTACGAGTTTATAAGTAAACTCTAGAATTAAATTATTCCAAAGTTCAGTGGAAAATTACTCTCTTCTCCAAGTGGGAACACAGGAGACGACGGGTGACGCCCCTGAAACATGCGCCAGCCCCCAGGGGATAAAACAGTCGTGATCAATTCACACATAGTCACAAAGTCAGAGAAGTGCAGAAAAGCCTGAAAGGTGAGAAGTAGTCAAATGTCAGTTCAGAACAGGCCAGAGGAGAACCAGAAGAGAAAGAAAAGTCAGAGAATCCCAGATGACAAGACAATGCGAGAAGCGAGAAACAATGCAGAAACTAGAAGCTGAGATCTTTGCTCGAAGCTCAGAGTCCCGGCTCAAAGCCCGGCTCTGTAGCCATGTAAACTCTTAGCTCTAAGCTGCTAGCCACAACTCATGGCTCTTAGTCATTTTTGCACTTTTCGCGTCTTTTATTTTTCTTTGCCACAAGCTCCAAGTAACGTCATTTTTGTCTACATGCACAATCTTTTATTTTTATAAGCCAACCAAGACCAACTGAACCAAAGCAACAGAAGTGCCTCAGAGTAATTTTGTAACTTTTAAATCATCAAGCTTTCCTTTTTGAAGATTTTGACAACTTTAGAGTCATCTGGTCAACGCCAGTCTCCTCTAAAGTTATCCAGCCAAAGTGAAGAGCATTAGAGTTTATTTCGCATCAACCCGCAAGAGACACCAGCAGATAACATCTGCAGGACCTCCTGCAGAGAAGCTGAGCAGAAATCAAGAGTGCCCGAGACAGAAAGTCTCCTGGCAAACTCCACCAGAGCTGAACCACTGAGACACCGGCAGAATCCGTCATCGTGATAACGGGACACAGCCTTCAGGAGAATCCATCTAGATCCCGTGTCTCCAGGGTTACCACGGCAACCACAGCCACCTGGGTTCCAGCTGAGGGTCTTCAACTCACAGTAGGCCGGTCTTAACACTCTGCTCATGACTGGGTTGATGTCAATATATAGTAATATTTAATCATCAAAACCTAATTCGTAGATGTATTATCATTAGCTGTATAGCCATAGTGTATAGCCATAACATATCCTCTCCCACCATTGCCAACTCATCACACTGCTCATTTCATTATTATTTTCATCTTTATGATTATCACACCTTGCATTTACTCTGTAGATAGTAGTTTAGTTAATAAACTCTTTTATTCACACCCAGTTGTTGTCCTGTTGTATTCTTTTGAAGTAGAGACTGGAGATCCATTGAATCCATTCCATCCATTGAATCCATTGAATGAAGTCATGGCTTCCGATATGAGATTGTTAAATTTGGCAATGAAGTAATTCATTGTTGTCCTCCTAGAGGACTGGTGCCCCATTTCAATGAGAGTAAATTCTAAAATATGGCGTTAATGCTACAATGACGACAAAGGTCCAGTGTAGCTGCTACTAGTATGCTCCTATGGATCGTATTAGAGGGTAGGGACAAACTACCTATATGGTGATTTAAGGTGTAGACTGGAGCCCAAGTTAGACCATTTTTGGAAAGCAAAACGAAGGCAAATTGTAGAATTATGACCTGAACAATTTATCGCAAACATCCATATCAGTAATTTTTCATGATGCATGCAGTGCAGTGATCTGCCTTATTCTTATCTTTTTTCCAAGCTACTGACCTTTTTTTAGTACATTTTTCAAACAAGTTGATTTGCAATGGAAACGGGACAGGAGAAATTTTCACACTATACTATCATTATTATTATTTTCTAATAATGGACAAAATGACATATAGTGATAATTAAAAAAAAAACAGATTGGGTAGAGTTGATGTTTTTGACCAACAAGACAAAAAGCAGATTTAAACCACAAAAGCAATGTTCTAAGTGTCTTGTCTTTCATGTAGTTATGTCTTGTACACATAGATAAAGGCAGGGATCATAATATTTTCATATCATTATAAAATAACCAATGGTTTTGGATGAATGGCATATGTATGCTATACACAGAAAATCTGACAAATTGCCTTGGTACTTTTAGGCTTACAACATTCCTAAAAACTGTTGTTTTGAGACTATATTTCCTTTTTGCCCTCATTGGTGTTTTCAAAACAACCTTTTATACACCAAAAACACTGCCTGTGTAGCTGAAGACATCCTGGTCTGGTGCAGGATAACAATAGTCTCTGCAGAGCCAAACAAACCAGAGCAGTAACTTATGGTGATTAGCAGGGCAGTTGCCCTGTCCAGACACAGTCAACTTCAGAAAGCACCAATGGATGGTGGCTGTTTAGGGCCGCACAAACCACACACACAGAAAACAGTGTCTTGGTATTGTCCTCATGCAGCATATGGCTCTGTTCAGACCTTCCACTGCAGATGCTCGTGTCCATGTGGTGCACAAAAGAAAGAGGCTTTGCCTCGAGTCACATGGCTCACTCTTTGTTCTTCCTCAAATGTCCCCATAGAATAACCCCCCTCCCCACCCCAACCCCCAGGCACACACTGCCACCGTCACTCTTTCCCTCTCTCACCCTCTCCCTTTCTCAAGGTGACCTTTAACCTCAGAGCTGAGAGGTCTCTCATGAGGATATCAACAGTGTAAGGTGGCGGGGCTGGAGGGTGAAATAAAGCAGCATCTCCAGTTCAAGTGTCAAGTGCTTAATTCAACTATTTACACCAATAAATTCAATAAGTTGCGGCTGATCTGGAAGTCAACGAGCCTACGAAGGTGATAAACGAATCATCATATTTTTTAATCTAAAGGTGCCAGTAATGTGTAAAGCTGCACTGATCCATATATTCTGATCATTTTAGCCTTTACTAGCTGATTAGCTGTTCTGCTTTCTGTCTTTATGCTAAGATAGCCTTAACCTACCTGTACCTTTCTCTGTATGTTACTCACAGTGAGAAAACTGATAGTCTCTTGGGGTTCTAATCTAACTTTGACAGCAAACAATCCTGTTTTAAAAAATGTTTGATTGTATCATGGAACACTGGTGTGTAACAGCATGTGCAGCTTCAAGGGATGAAAACCTATATTCTCCTTTTATGTGCTGTCTGCTGATGTCAAGTTTTTCATTGAAAACATATGGCTGTTTACAAGTAATTAAAAGGCATTTGTTGTTTTGAACAGACACTTGAGTGTCAGATGGGCCTGTGCAGATGGAATTGGAGGAGGCTCATGGAGGCAGGTGAAAATATTTCTGTTTTCGATGGGATTCATCAACTGCCAAATTGCAGCCTGCCAGGCAGATTTGAACAGCTGGATTCAGCTTCTTCAAACCCACACTGTGTGGGTTTGAAGAAGCTGTGGACACAGGGAGGCTGAGTTATTACGTGGGAATGGAGTTTGTTTGATCTGGGCGCAACTCCACTGCATGGCTGCCACCTTGTCTGTGATCTGACAGGAAGCCAGCACATAAGAAATATACACTCAGGTTTGATTGATAAATGGGTTATAGATGTACAGGACTGACAGCAAACAATTATTAACCAGAGCACCAGTCTAAAGAGCACCTCAGTCTCCATTACATCTACAATACAAAAGTGTATTGCACCTCACTGCTAAATCACAGGTTTTCTTCAAGCTTCTCCATTTGTGGAGTTATAAGTGAAGTTGGTTGTAAGGATAGTGCAATCATACTATTGAGATCCAAATCTTTATTATTAGTGTGAATGCTGAGTCAGCATTCCCACTATTGTTATCCAAATCTTTATTAGTGTGAATGCTGAGGCATTTGTTGTTGTTAAAATTATAAGTCGAAAAGTAGTAATATAAGTAGTAAAAAGTTGAATTCAAGCAGAAACCTCCTGAAGAAGCTGAATGTTTTGATAGTTGAACGGTTTTTGTAGCACAAAGTATGGAGGACTAGTTAGCTGCTGAAAAGCATATGGAAGAAAAATAACAAAAGATTTGAATAGCAATAGTGTAAATGCTGAGTCAGCTTTCACTCTACAAAAATCTACTACAAAAACCTTTCGACTATCAAAACGTTCAGCTACTTCAAAAGATTTCTGCTTGTAATCAACATTTTTCTATCTATAATTTTTTCAAATATTAAGTTTTGATGCTATTTTTTGCCATTCAACTGAATGGAGAGACTGTTCAAATCCTTGAAAACTTCAGCCTTTTTGAACTTCAGATAAGACTTACAGATAAGTTTTTGGAATATGGAGGTGAACTGAGCGCAGGGTTGAGTATGTAATGATTGGAACTGAATTCCACAGTTTGGAATCATATTTCATTGATTTTCAGTCTCTTTAATCAGTAATTATTCTTTAGGGTCATTAGTATCCATATCTATCCAAATCTATCATGTGTCACCCATCAAACCCCAATATCAGAGTCCCTTCACCACAAAATGATTGTGCAATGCAACTGTTTGTGTGTGGGTGATGCCAGTGGTCCAAAACAATACCAGTCCAACTAACCATAATACAGTGATTAGCACTGTCTTCCTGCACTCAGATAAACCCTTGTTTCCCTCTGGCTAGCTGATGCTCCCTGTGTGACTTGATTAACCCTGGCAAACGTGCCGGAGGATTGGCCTAGGCAGCACTAAGAGCTCTTAATCAACCTGCTAATTCCTCTCAATGCCAGCCCCTATTAGTGCTCACTTCCAGCTAACCCTCACCTGGCACATAATCTAATAAGCCAGCCTCCAATTATTACCCTCAGATAGTAAGCACAACGAGAATGTATTTAATGGTTGCAGTGTTTCTAAACCAAAACCTAATGGCCGTGTTTTGTGACCAATCTTGCTAATTTGTTATAGAAATTTGTTTATCTGTCCCCCAAGGGTGTATGCCAAATTTGGTGTTGCTAAACATAAAATTACAGTTCTATTCATTTTACTGTTTTTCAAATTATTCAAATTATAAAAAAATCTATCCAGGCCCACTTCAATGGTAGAGCACATTGAGCTGGGCTTATGTGTCAAATTTCAAGTCAATCTTACAAATGGTGTGAAGGGCATTGGCTTTTGAAAATGAGCCTTAATCAGAGCATCACCATGTTGCTGATAGCACTCATACCTCTCGGGCCAGAAGCGCACATCATTTCCAGTTATTTGGCCAAGTTTCATGTTTCTCACTCATTCCAGTTCATGGCAATTTGAGCTGCGGCATAAGACAAATAATAATAATAAACCTGAGCATACAGACTTCGGGGCTAGGACTCTAACTAGTGCAGTGCTCGTTCAAAACATACCTGTTGGTCATGGCTGATTGCTTTGACTTAATTCAGCCCATGCTGAAGTGCTTCAGGATGCTTTTGCATCAATTAATTTCCAATTTGCACAACTTGGGTCTCTGTCTAAAATAATCCTGATCCTGAATGATTCTCTTCAGGTTTTGTGGCTACCTTGCAGAAATTTAGGCAGAAATAAAACATGATACATCCAGCAACACAAATATTTCCAGGACCACAGAACAGTGGAGACATTTTTCAATCAAGCAATTAAACCGGCACTGTCAGTCATGTAAAGACTGGTGAGAAGATTGTGCAATAGTTTTACAACAACAACAACAACAAATGGGAACGTGAAAGGGAGTTCAGCTTACCTATGATTGCAATCAAGACAACTAAGATGGAAATTCAACACACTGTGTATTTGTGTAATGAGTGTGCGCATATGTTTAAATGTAGTTGTTAACTATAGGTGTTGCTCCGATACTGAGTTTACCAAAATGAAATATTGGAGTAGGGGTTGCTTGCTACATTCAAAGTCATATTCCTGTTAAAGTTAAGACAGGCTCTCATGTTGTCAGATATAGAAGTACTGTGGCTACAAGTTTGTTTGAAACATCTTAAACCAATATTGATAGGATGTTGTTACAGACCACTGAGTGCTAATAGTTGGTATTTAGACAAAATTTGTGACATGTTGGATCATACGAGTAGCCCTAGTTATGAAATTTATTTTATGGGTGATTTTAAATATATACTGGAATTCTCCTTGCTGTCTGATGAAGATGAACTAACAAGTGTATCTGCAGCTTGTGGTCTATCACAGATTATTAGTAAACCAAATAGAATATATTTAATAAGTGACAACATATCTTTACAAACACACCAGTGATTTGATCTAACTCCGTATCTGTGCCAATAGACTGTAATCTCATTGCGATTGTAAGGAAAACAAAAAGTTCCTAAGCCTGGTCCTAAAGTAATGAGGAAACGATCATTTCTGAATTTCAATCAGGTCAAATACAAGGAAGATGCTTAAAATGCTAACTGGTCAAAAGTGCTTTCAGAAAAAGATCCAGAGGAAGCATGTCATTCTTTCAGTGAACTATTAATTAGAATTGTGGACTGTCATGTGGACCAATAAAGAAATTTACAGTTAGAAATGTCAACATATCAAGGCTGTATAAGGAACTATAAGAACAAATGAGTGGAAGCTAATCGCAATTTCATTGAGTCTTAAATCAGATTGGCTGATATACTGCAAATTAAGGACCTTTGGTACTAAACTAAATAAGAAGAAACAGAAATTGTGTTATTAAAAGGTTGGTAAACAATTATGGAATACTTTCAATAATTTATTAAAGGGAAACACTAAGTCTACCCCATCTTACTTAGAAACTAGAGGGGAATTTCTAACTAAACCAGAAGATATAGCAAATTATTTTAATAGTTATTTTATAAAAAATATAGATGAGTTAAAAGACACAACACAGTGGAAAAGCACAGATCTATCATATATGTTAATAAATCATACGATGCAGGGCAAAGAATGTAAATTTGAACTCAAGAAAGTCATTGTTGCTAAAGTCGAATTCATGATGATAAACTGTAAAAATAAAGCACCTGGCGTCGATGATCTTGATAGTAAATTGCTCACTAATTCGCTAATTGCTCCAATGGTCACACACATTATTAATTACTGTTTCAATGAAAATAAGTGTCCACAAGCATGGAAAATATCCAAAGTGGTGCCAATACTTAAAAATAAAAAGTTGCCATAGCCGACTGATAAGCTTATTACCAATTTTAAGCAAAATAATGGAACGAATTGTGTACAAACAGATTCAGTATTATTTTTCAAAAAATTATTTGATCACTAATTATCAACAGAATGAAAAGGTCATAAGATTAAACAGAAATTGAGGTCAGTAAGACCAACTTGAAAATGGCTAAAAGAATGTAAAGGTATGCTCAAACAGAAATTAAGGCCGAATGCCAAGCAGAAAATAATGTGAGAGATGAATAAGTCCACACGACCATGATTCAGCAAGTAAAAGGTCAGATAGGACCGAACTGAAATAAAGGTCATGAGACCAACCAAAAATGAAGGTCAGAAAGACCAACTTAAATGAAATGCACAAAATGTAAGGTCCACTGACCAACAGAATTTTGTCAGTTCGACAACAGATAAAGGTTGATTGCCAAATGGAAGTTATATAGCTTTGACGATTTAAGACCCAACAGCCAATGAAATGCTGTGAGTGATGTATAAGGTCATGCATGATTCACAAATATGGTCAGCTGTTCGGTCAGCTGGGAACTTACACTCAGTAAGACCAAATTAAATATAAGGGCAAAAAGAACGTTAAGGTCTGACGACCAAACAGAAATTAAGTCAGCAATGACAAAATTTTAAGGCTGAATGCCAAACAGAAAATAACTTGAATAAAGCATAAGATTGCACTGACCATATTATCAGTAGAAAATAATAAAGGTCAGCTAGGACCAACTGAATTAAAAGGTCATGAAACCAACAGAAATTAACGTCAGTAACATCATCTTAAATAAAGTGGCAAAAAGCATTACCCAGCTAGAAATTTTTTGTTCTAAAAACATTTTGCAAGTGTTTCATGTGTAGCATTAACGTCATAATTTAGAATTTACTCTTGTTGAAATGGGGCACCAGTCCTCTGGGAGGACAACAATGAATTACTTCATTGCCAAATTTATCAATCTCATATCGGAAGCCATGACTTCTCGATCCAATGGATCTCCAGTCTCTACGTCAAATGAATACAACAGGACAACAACTGGGTGTAAATAAAGGAGTTTATTAACTAAACTACTATCTACAGAGTAAATGCAAGGTCAATAATCATAAAGATGAAAATAATAATGAAATGAGCAGTATGATGAGTTGGCAATGGTGGGAGAGAATATGTTATGGCTATACACTATGGCTATACAGCTAATGATACTACATCTACGAATTAGGTTTGATGATTAAATATTGCTATATTTTGACATCAACCCAGTCATGCTCGGCTTCTCTGCAGGCGGTCGTGCAGATGTGTTATCTGCCGGTGTCTCTTGCGGGTTGATGCGAAATAAACTCTAATGCTCTTCACTTTGGCTGGATAACTTTAGAGGAGACTAGCGTTGACCAGATGACTCTAAAGTTGTCAAAATCTTCAAAAGGGAAAACTTGATGATGATTTAAAAGTTGCAAAATTACTCTGAGGCACTTCTGTTGTTTTGGTTCAGTTGGTCTTGACTTGGCTTATAAAAATAAAAGATCGCACGTGTAGATAAAAATTATGTTGCTTGGAGCTTGTGGCAAAGAAAATTAAAAGATGCGAAAAGTGCAAAAATGACTAAGAGCCATGAGTTTGTGGCTAGCAGCTTATAGCTAAGAGTTTACTCGCTAAAGAGCTGGATTTGAGCCGGGACTCTGAGCTTTGAGCAAAGATCTCAGCTCCTAGTTTCTGCATCGTTTTCTAGCTTCAGCTTCTCAGCCTCTAGTTTTTAGCTTCGTTTCTTGCATCTTCTTCCTTCTTAGCATCTGGGTTTCTCTCCTCTGAACTTCTCTTCATCTGACATCTGACCTGTTTGAATTGTTCACGACTGTTTTATCCCCTGGGGGGCTGGTGCATGTTTCAGGGGTGTCGCCCCTCTTCTCCTGTGTTTCCACTTGGAGAAGAGAGTAATTTTCCACTGAACTTTGGAATAATTTAAATTTAGAGTTTACTTATAAACTTGCACATCTGTCTTCCACCATGACCACAAAACATTAAGTGAAATAACATACAAAACTACTTGCACTAGTAATGGCAGAGAAGAGTAATAGGTGTTGATTTCATATTACATCCTTTAAAACTGGAATTAATCATGATACAAGTGGTTAATTGATCAAACAATAATATAAACATTTCCCAAAGCTAATAGTCTATAAATGTGGATTACACAGTAGTTATTTGACTGTAATAATAATAATATGGGTGTTCTGGATGTCATGTAGTGTGTGTTACCTCATGTGAAGGATGCTGACAGTATGGTCACATGAAGGACATTGTCTTAAAATCTACATGTTACATTTCAAACATTCTATGGGATAGAAGTTTGGGATTAAACTATTACATAGGAACATCTTATGAGTTACAGAACAGCTGGATATTTCATTTATTTAGAAACCCACTTTTTTCTACAAAATTTCACCTTTTTTCTGAGTCACCCAGCTCTCTCATACCTGCATGTATAATTGTGATTCAAACTATAAAATGGAGAAAAACTTCTGCTCTCTCCAAAACACAACAAATGTTTTTTTTCAACATGTAAACTTTTCAAACTCTGAGCACTCAAAGGAGGAGTGCAAATCACTTTTTCTTCAAAGTTAGAGTGAAAGCGTCAGTTGGCTAGAGTGCGTGAAGCAGTAAAAAATAACCTTTATTTTTAACTCGAGATCACGGCCAAACCGTAAAAAGGAGACAAATAATTATTTCTGAAAATGTAGACATAGTTGTTGGGATTCATAAAATGTAACTTTGACAGGCAGGGTCTGCACAAAATTTAAACGGGGGTGCCGAGTCCGGCAGCAATACCTGTCTCACTCTCATTGACACCTAATGTAATCATCTTTTTTTTTTCAAAAGAATCTCACTCTGTCTTCGCACTGAGCTTACTCACTCATTTTAAGGAATATCTGAATAAAATAGAGACTGTAAGAAATTTCTGGCTTCAGTGTCTGGCACGGTCTTTTCAATTTATGAAAAGAAGTAACGGTTTTCTCATAATTTGCAGTTGTTTGAAGCCGTGTAGAAGCCAAATTCTGGGCAGATTTTCACATTGCCATGGTAACGGCAGCTCCTGACCTGTGTGCGTGCGTGCGTGCGCCTAGCAACCAGAAAACCAACTCTCCAAGCTCCGCTAGCTTTACATTAGCTGTAAAGCTAATGTAAAGCTGACCTGTGTGCGTGCGTGCGTGCGCCTAGCAACCAGAAAACCAACTCTCCAAGCTCCGCTAGCTTTACATTAGCTGCATGTTAGGTCTTAAATTACATTTAGTTAGGTCTTAAATATGTAAGTCCATTTACTGCTTCCTTCGTTGCTTTTTTTTTTGTTAAGAGAGTGAATGAAGTTGTGACGGTCTCCGCTGAGACAGAGGAGAGGAGAAGCTACTAGCCCTCTCTCGCTGTCACTTCTTCTAGAGCGTTGCTCTCCTCTGTGTTACAGCTGAAGGTATGGATTTCTGCAAGAAAGTGTCTTTTTTGACATATTTTTTAAAATCTAATGTCAGTTACTGTTACAGGTCTATTATAAACTGGTAACGCATTTTGTACCCTCTGGGGTTCCTCGCATCCAAAAAAGGACACACAAAGAAAATGCTATAAAATCATCATATATCAATATTTTTTTCTGCTTTTTTTTGCATACATCTCTTAAACCACTTCAGTTCTGCTCAAACCTACCAGATGTTTATCAGTTTTCAGGATTTTAACCATTTAAATGCCAGTTTGAAGACATGTTGCCTCTTGTTTTATTAAAAAAAACAACACAGAATATGAGATATTTCCCACATTATACATAATGGAGGGATGTGACATTGTTTTATATCAGAGTCTTTTATATCAAGACATTTCTCAAAACCAGAATATGATCAGGGTGACTTTTGAACACTGGAAATAAATCATGTACTCATCCTGGCAGTAGCCCCCGTGGCACTCAAAATTTCCCTGGAATTTTCTAGTTATTATTATTATTATTAAATCAAGAGTACTGCCTTGACCTGCACTATGTGAAAAGCGCCCTAAGACGACTTTTGTTGTGATTTGGCACTATATAATTATAACTGAATTGAATTGAAAATTGACTTCTATAGCTCATGACAAACTTGAACATGTGTCAATCTGTTCAGAAGTTATGAGCCTTTTTTGAGATATGCCATGCCCACTGCCAATTAACAAATTGTATTGGTGCATCCCTAATAAAACAAATTTACAATATACAACACAAGTGCAATTTAGATTTAACAAATTTCAAACAACCAAATTTGTGTGCGTGAGTGTGTGGGGGACAACGTTACTAATGTGTTGAAACTGAGACTTACTTGGGCTATTCTGGTTGTCCCTGGCTGAAAATAAATCCATCCATGGGGTAACTAAAAAACAAAAGGTCACAGTAAGTCAGAAAGTCAAAGCAGTTCACCGAAAGAGCGCTTACATTTTTGTCACTTGTATATAACCATTTGTACATAACCTCAGAAATGCTCTACAGGGGCCAGCTGCCCCAGTTGAATGTGAGCCCTAGACCAGCCTTATCTTTGACTATCCTTTTCATAAGTATTTACACTTGTTGCACAAATACTAGTGTACTTGGTGCTGCCATGAAATCAACAAACCAACAAACACATCAACAACTAGACAATGTGCTCAGTAGAGCACATACCTCCGCCAAGGAAACAGATCCAGTCTTCAACTTATTCACCTTACTGCCATGTTTGGTTAACTGACGTCATGATTTGAGGATTAGACACAAAAACGCCACGCTACTACTATAATGGAATAGCTCATTTTGTCACTAATTTAGGTGTCTATTCTGTTACATATTTCATGTCACAATGAGCTACCTTACTTTTAACCACATGTATATAGGTGTAATAGCCCATTCCGATATAAGCTGAGCTACTATACCATGATTTTTGTAAGGGTATCTCACAGGATGAGTTGCTGGCAGCTTATCTTTGGCGCGCACCACAAAACATCAGAATACTAGGCTTTTCATGTAGGCTATTGAAAAGGACCAGCATAATTATGCCTGGCCTATGCGAATTTCTGAGGAAAACAATGTTTGACAAATTCAACAAATATAGACACCAAGATTATACAGAGACATCAAACACTTTGTGGTTACTCAGTACCATTTACTTATTAGAGATGCAATACCAATACTGATATCGGTCCAATACTGACTCAAATAGCTGGATCAGGTATCAGTGATAATGAGCCGATCTGGTGTCGGATACCATTATTTTAATAAATAACAATTCAGTAAATTTATATCTATATATTTATTTGTTACATTTTATTTTACAAAGTTAGAAAAGAAATGTTTAAGTCAAGCCTGATTTTGCCTTACACATAAAAGAATGATCCCACTCTCTTCCACACAGAGAGGTTTACAGCTTATTAATTAAACACTGTTATTGGATCGGTACTCTGTATCGGCCGATACCCAAAGCCCAACTATAGGTATCTGTATTGGAACTGAAAAAGTCAGTGCATCCCTATTACTTACAAGAAGGTATTGTTGCCATCTGTGGTACTGAGAGACCCAGATCCTTCGTGACAGATGTGACAGATGTGACAGATTTTTTCTTCACTCTCTTGACTAAGGGCCCATCTATATCTGTATCTAATGGAGAGATATTCATACATATCTGTCAGCTAAGCATATATACTAGCATTAGATATTTTCTTGAAAAATGCAAAAAATGAAAAACACACATCCATCAAGTAATCTTTTACCTGACTCAAGGTACCGAACAGGAGCAACAGTCTTCCTGCCAGTTTCCACTTCCTGGTCACTCTCCAAATTTGAAGTCATTGTTGCTTGGTTAACCTTGTTTCTAGAACTTGTTGTAGGTGTCTACAAAATATGAATACAGATCAGAACTATGAGGCAGACAATATATGTGTAAGAGTTGTTAGGTGTGTGTGTGTATATATACATATATATATATATATATATGTATATATGCAGGTGGTGCTCCTCCTGAGACTGATCTCAGAATGTTTTATCAGTTCTCAATGTTAGATTGGTGATTTCAGGATACATCACCCGATGGCCATCCAACAGTCCTTTTTGTGTACATTTGTCACATCCATAATAGCTCGAACATAGCTTTATGGACTTCACAAGAGTCTTGGCTGGGGCATCACAAGTAACACAACGCAGCTTCAGCCTAATCAAACTACTGTCTGTCTCTAGTCCATTTTCCATAATACTGCGAAGGTCACCAACAGCATCATCAAGAAAGTCAAGATTAGTTGGCTTTGACAAACCAAAACGGAGAGCCAATGGGAAAACTGAGGGAGGAGATAAATTCAATTGGCACAATACTGGCCACAGAGTCTGGCTGCTGCTTTTGAAAAGCGGCAGAGTGTCCATTTTCTATCAGAATCTTTAACAAAGAATCAACTGCATTGTGTTTTATATGAAAGTCATTTGCCAACTGTGCAATGGAATGTCTGAGCGTGGGGTTAAAAACAGAGGAAAGAGGAAAAAATGTTATCGAAAAGGACATGCCGAGCCCAATGTGAAATACATGCTGTTTTCACTGTAAAGAGAGAACACAAACAATGCCAATATGAGTAACATTCATGTTAAGTGAAATATCAGTACAGTTGGCCAAACAGTTAATCATAATAATAATAATGGGCAACATCCCTGAAAAAGCGCATTTTATAGTGGTCACAAGAAGAAGATGGAGTATATAATCTACTTTGTCATATAGATTTCTGCTTTGTCAAGTAGATTTTAATCCCTGGGGAACACCGATTTCTCTGCCATGTATACGCATAACCAATCAGCTTTTAACTAGTAAGCATGTGCACCCCATATCAGACTGCAGACAGAGAAAGCACGACGCTGAGCGACAGGATGAAAGGAGAGATCATTACAGGAGTGAAGCGTCCTTGTATATAAAATAATAGCATCCAAAGTCTGACTGAAACTAAAACAAAGTAGCATGTAGATGTCTAAATAAATAATTTTCCTGTAAGGAAGAACTCCACTCTGTCTGTCTCTCAATGCGCTGTCCGGCTGCTCCAACACATGATGAACTGGATTTAGAACACATGACAAAACCAGAGCATTGCTGCGAAACGGAATGCGGCGCAATAATTGTTTTATCTCGATAATCTTACTTTCATTATCGTTGGAAGCCAAAATTGTAATAAATTCGATTAATGGCCCAGCCCTACAATCTCTTAAAAAATTTATGTTTTTAATAGATTTTCACGTCTTCAATTTGAAAAAATGTTTTTGTAAGACCCGTAAGACCCCTGAATGGTGAGCCAACACTCTCTAACATAAGTTACTTACCAGTACAATAATCAGCATGCGCAGACCTAGAGCTGAGCGCGACATTCAAAAGTTAGAGAGGGAATTATTAATTTTTTATTTATATATTTATTTTTTGGTAACATTATTGAATAAGGTAAACTATAGCAAGTATAACATGCTTTTTAACATATAACATCACTGTGGCCATCTCTAACTTTATCATGGTGAGCAAAATGCAGTCTAACTTCCAACAATTAGGCCTACTTTTACCTTCATTTTGTATGCACAAGTGACTAGCTAGTAAGTAAAACACTTCACCCTGAACTAATCCTCTCTCACTGTGCGCTTACTAAAAATTAATACCCCTCAGTCGCTGTCACTGTTGTATAAAGAGAACCGCTAAGATAAGCATTTCCCAGGCTAATTTACCATTCACATCAGTGAACTGATAATGCTAATAACATGAAGGGCTGAAGGACAAGCTACTGTATCTAACATTAGTTATAACGTTAAACAAAACAAGAACGACGGGCCTAGTAATAACTAATGAAAATAATAACTGCTAATAAATGTACTTATTAATTTAAAATGTGGTGAGTTACATCATTATCTTACCTTTACATAGCGCTATCAGCGTTGTAGCCCGGTAGTGGTCCACCAATTTCTTTTTCTTAAGACTGCGAAGTCATGACCCGCCCTACTATGCCTCTGATTGGTCCATGAAAGAAATTCGATTGTGTCCTTTTCATTGACATATAGGCGGAACCAACGACAACTTGAAATTGTGCTCCACCTACCTGTCCTCAAGGCCGTTACTGCACAAACTGACAATCAGTCTTATTCCATATATATATATATATATATATATATATATATATATATATATGTGTGTGTACATTATACACCTCAGCTACCTTCAGTGCACTGGCTCCCTATTCGGTACTGAATCTCTTTTAAGCTCCTATTGTTTATTTTTAAAGCCCTGCATGGGCCCAGAGCTATATTACTGAACTTGTATCCCCTTACAGTACAGCTAAGCCCCTCAGATCCACAGATCAGTGGCTGCTAACCATGTCACAATCACATCAGAAACTTTTTAGAAACATGGCTTTCAGTGGCAGCACCTAGACTCTGGAATACTCTTCCTGAAAATACCAGACTCCTTTAAAAGGTGTCTTATGACACACTTTTACCCTCTTGCTTTTCTCTGTAATGATTTGTGAAATGATATGTACTCTACATACATGTTTGTATGTACACGTATGTACGTGTGTATGTGTGGATCATTTATGTACATGTATGTGTTTGTAGGTATGTATATATATTTGTATATTTCTAAGATATTATGTTTTATGATAACTATGATAACACTCTATAAATAAATTTAACCTGGACCTCATGGTCCCTTGTTAATATACTGTTTCCCATTACAGGAACATTTTATAAGAAACATTGTCATCTCAGGCCTCAGTAACATTTTCAGAATGCTGATTTGAGAACATTATTTCTTTGTTGTCATGTAACATTTTGGGAATGTTTTTATGAAAGAACATTCTATAATCTGTTACCCCCAAAACATCTGCAAAACATCCTCAGAATGTTGCAGGTAAAACATTCTACTTTTGTTAACATATCACATTGTAGGAACGTTTTATAAAAAATGTTATGTCATCTCAGGCCTCGATAACAACAATTAGAATGGGAATGTGGGAATGTTTTGTAAAAGAATATTCGATAATCTGTTACCTGAACAACATCCTCAGAATGTTGCAGTTAAAACGTTGTTTTAGTTAACATTTAACCTTATAGAAACATTATTTGAAACGATAAACATTCTTAAAACGTTCTTTGAATATTACATTAAAACATTTTCTTTAAAACATTATTAGAACTTGTAGGTAACGTTAGCCAATGTTGTGGCAACATTTCCTTCTAGCTGGGAAGGTCCGAGTTGCAAGTCAACCATGAAACCACCATAGATGAGACCACCAGCAGTTATATGTATGATTTACCAAGAAATCCGGGCTTCAGAGATGTTTTATTTTTTCAGAACAGTGCTGACCTCAGGACGGATGTAAGAGGTGTAGGCAGAAGAAGACCAATACCCCAATTGTTGCAGGGGGGAAGATGGAATGCCTTGATTGGCTGCAGAAGTAGCAAGAATGCCCTGAGTAATAGTGAGTGGATAAATTGTTGTTGACGCTTTGATGAGAACTTGCTTTAAATGAGAATCAAGCCATGATTTTAACAAGGGAAAATTCCCAGGAATGACAAATAATGGAGAAAAGGGGCTGGTTATTTGATCTCATTTGTAAATATTTTAGCATGGATTTGAGAGGACGAAAAGGGGAGTCAGTATGAGCTACTATTATGGAGCTCCTCTGCATTTGGAATGCTTTAGATGAAGGCTGTAGTGATTAGGATAAAAGGTCAAATCAAGAAAGGAAATAGTTCAACTAAGATTGAAAGATGGAGAATGTAGTAGATTCCCCAACACTTAGGAATGCATAAAATGCCAATAAAAATAGTGCATCAAGCAGCTGATCTATATATGAGAGAATACCATCTCTGAGTACAGATAACATCCTGTGCAAAAGGGAGAGAGTAATAGGACGCCTACAGTCCTACACGGAGAGAAGACAGGTTTAAGTGGTATGCATACTGAAACACAAAACATAGCAAAGGTTTTCCAAGCACAGTCAGGATTTCAAGGTGGAAGCTGCCTCACCCTTCCTCATGTACATCCTGGCTGATTCTAAATATTTATGCAAAGAGCCATAGTTTAGGACAAAGCTAGAACACAAGGAGAGGTAACTTGAATAGGTATTGGGCTGGCCTCTGGACAGATGCTCTAGAAGGTCTGGAAATTGAAACGAGAAAGAGAATCAGCTAAAGTCTTGTAATGCCCAGGGCATGTGACGGTCCTTGATGATGATGTTGTGAGTGATAGAGGACCACGTGATGCTTCTCACGAAAGTCATGATATCTTGATGAGGAGCACTCTCTATTGACAACTGCCTATTTGTCGCATAACACTGAGATTTGTTTGCGTCTCCAGTGATGGCCCCAAATGTGGCATGCAGCAGCGATGGAATAAATCTCTAATAATGCAGAGGATTAATATAGATGGGAAAAGGAGAGAGGCCACCAGCATGTGAACCACTGCCCTTGAATATTAACACCCACGGATGCGGTGGCATCTGTGAACAACTGCAAAGAATCATAGGAATGCACCAACTAATCATAGAAGATGGTGATGCCATTTCAGTGATTGAGCAGGTGAAACCAGAAGCACAGATCAAAGTGGCACCCTTCATCTAGAGAGACAGTCTTGTAGGTTTGGCATGGAAGACGCCAGGACCAACAAACAGGAGATGAAGGAGCGCCCCTGAGAAATAGCGCGGATGGTGAAGTTAAGATGGCCCAGGAGAGATAGAAGTTGTTTAGTGACATTTATTTAGTTGCAGAAAGACCATGTTATGTCATGTATGCGCTGCAGCTTCTTGACTGGGAGGAACAATTTCATCTCGGTGGAGTCCAGTATGATGCCAGGAAACTCTCGCTGCGTGTCTGGACATATAGTTTTCTCATTTGATAGGGGAACACCCAGCACCTGAAAAAAAAGTTCTGGTGGAATGAAACTATTGACGCTTGAGAAGGGGCTGGAGCGAGGAGCTGACAGAACGAAGATTAATCTTTTCCTTTGTGAATAGTTCCTTGTAGCTACACTTATGAAGCTTGTGCAGTACATGGGAAATGGAGAAGACTGTAATGGGCAGATAATGTACCCTTGTTAACCTCCTTCTCTACACTTTAGAAACTATTTCTGGCTTTTTAACTGCTGACTGGAGATTTTTTGCAACGTATGTAAGTGTAGGGGAAGTGACGACCTCGACCCGAAAACACTGATAGAGGGCAGTGAGGTGATCAACAAACACAGAATCATGGTGGGAGGACAATTCTGCAGCTAAGCATTGAACAGCTAATAGTGTAGATGCGTGATTGTTCAGAATGTCTTTGAATAGCGACTGCTCAGATGACAAGGAGACATCCGAATGCGCCAAGTGCAAACTGAGCAGGGTTGAGCTTCTTTGCAATTGCTGCAAATGTGAAGACTGGAGAATGAGCAAACATTTTAATTGAAATTATTACAAATTGGCATGCTGTTGAAAAGATGTATCTGATGCCCCAGTTTATCGATGGACGGCTGATAAGCAGGCTGAAGGGGGTTTCTGGAGCTAGACTGAAATTGCATTGTGGGGTGGAGGGAGGTGAACCCCGCAAGAGTTGCAGGAGACACTTTGTTAGCCTTTGGCAACCATCACCAGCATCTTGGTGCCCAGCATGGGACAGTCAGTTGAGGTGAATGTTTGATTGGGCAATGAGGACCGCTGCTTTCTTAGAGAAAGCTTTATGTATCAGATACCTGGAAAAACGGAGTCATCATTCCTACAGGGTCCCGACGGGAGCAAAAGACTTTACAATTAAGTGATAAATAATAACGAGCAGTAGTAATCATCATTTTGCTGTTCCAGACCTTGCATGTGTCCACTCTGGTTTTTAAAACAGACACGATTATAGCTTAATTTTAATTGAACAAATATTTTTTAATCTGACAGGATTCCTGTCAGTGATGATACTTATACTCTCTTCTTCACTGTAGCTCAGAATAACACAAAGAGACTCTGTGACAATAACTGGAAATAAAAACTTACACATCAAACATTTGATTAACAATTAATTTAACAATAACATTTAAATGAAATATCTACATAATTTGACATATGATTACGATTAAGAAACACCGTGGATGCATGGCATGAGCGTTGCAGCTGCGGAACATGTTGATTTTCATTTTGGCGGACATATTAACAGGTTAGGGTTGACATGTCTGCATGATGCGCATCTTTCGCCTTGCTCTGGTATGGTGTGATTGAGAGATTCGGTCTCTCACCTATTTTTCATGAATGTGGCGTGCCTCTCCCAGCAAAAATAGACAGAGAAAACACCTGTTGATGTCATATTGACATCATACCAGCAACATCACATAAAACTTTCCACTATAGTTGTCTATGTCTAGACTGAATCTGAATATGACACAGACATGAAGAAATATAATGTTTTTTTTAAACCATTTTAGCAGCTGCATGTCGAGGCTAATAAAATGAATTAATAAATAAATCAGAAATGAATTTATATTGAAAAAAAATCCAACATTCCAGTAACCTCTGCAGCAGTTCAGTGACATCAGCTGCTGCACTCACACAACGCAGACAGTGTAAACCTGAAACAAAGCACAGATAGACAGGCAGAGCACTTAGTTCAGTTTCTTAACCTGCTCACTTTTTGTGGTTGCACAAAGAAGTTTCAGCCACAATTTGATTTTATCCCAACTGTAGCTAACCAGAAAACAGAAGGGACACAACAGGGAAGTGGCGGTACAGTCAAAGAGAGAGAGCTGCAAGCTGTAAAAAGCTCTTTCTACATGCCTCCCCCTGCCGATACAGAGTCATTATTGGGAATGCTGTGATTATTAAATGTAAAGAAACAATATTTTGTGATAACAGTTTTGTTTTGGCAGCAAACACCTAGGTGTTGCAATGTGAACCGGGAACTGGATTTTGCTTCAAGACAATTTGAACCATTCCTGTAAAATCAGTTGGGCAGTCCTTTCTTGTGAGCAGAGATGTTTGTTATGGACATGAATGGGTTAAAAAATACCCCACCTGAGGTGACCAACGTTAGCCAATCTAGCTAGCTAGTTATGCGACAGAAGGTCACTCTCACTGAGGAATAGGTTCTCATTGGCTGAAAAACATCTTATTTGACGGATTGAGACAACCCCAAGGCCTACAGAGAAATTGATCTGATTTCTGGAATGTTCTGCTGTGTAGCCTATGGTCTAACATTAACCTGATAGATACATCAGCATGAATTTATGACAATGTCTAAACACTTTTGTTCACAAAAAAAAAATCATGTTCATTCACACACATTTACAATGCAAAATGTCAGTGGGAGGGGAAAAAAATTACTCAGGGTCGGACCTCTGGTATCTCATATATATCAAAATCAAAAGCACAGATTGGCATAAGGTTTGCTTATGCTTCACAGCAATTATAGCCCCTTTGGCTTGGTCACTTTATGAGCTTTTCACATGCAGTGTAAACTGTACATTTTTGCACTGTATATTCTTTGTCTTATGAATACTTTTTTGCACCCTCTAAGCGGGTATTAGACTTATATAGTCTTGTTTTGAATTGAATTAAATTAAACTTAATTCAGTTGAGAGAAAGAAACAGAGACAGATAGAAACATATGATATATGAAATATTTATTCTGTACACCAGGAAACACCATAGAAAGTCCCTTAAATAGAAGCACATTAACTGCAGTCATCACTGTATTATTCATTAGATATTGATGGCAGAGGCTCCCTTGAAGACACAAATAGTTACACCAGTCATCCTCTGCCTAATGAGGCCCTGATGAGACCACTGAAGTCAAAACACAACCAGAGCCCAGCAAGTGGGCTATCTGTTTCTTGGTCAAAACAGACACCTTCACCCTTTAATAAATGATCCTTCAGCAGTTAAACTTAAGGAAAGGAGTCCACACTTCCTTGTAAGGTTAAATTCAAGTTTCAAATCATCATATAAAATATTATATGGCACTCTGTCGCTCTATCTACTTTGAGCAGTGAAAGCATCTTTCCTTGATTAACATTGCTTGAACACATTTTTTTAACCAAAATTATAAAAACAGTAGTTTGTTGTATGAACTGATTTACATACAACAAACTTGTATGTAAGTTACATCAACATTAACAGTTACAAAAACGAAAACAAATTAACAACTCATACCCACATGATACATACTTGCATGCTGCACGCACGCACGAACGGACACACACACACACACACACATACACACACACACACACACACACGCACACACACACACACACACACACACACACACACACACACACACAAAAGCTAAAAGAAAGAGAAGAGGAGCATAAGCCAGCAGACATGGACACAAACTGCACAGATTTTTAGATATAATTGGTTATGTTTTTGTTAACTAATAATGGATTCAAATTTTTTTCATTTATGCCTATACTTTACAATGGCTCAGTGGTTCCTTATTCATTTCAGGGTATGATGTCAGTCTTGCGTAGATATTTGATGGTTTATTACAAATGCTCTCCCAAACAAGATTGCAATAATACTGATTTCTGATTTGTTATTGCTTAAGGCTCATAAAATTTGGTTTCTAAGTTGTATAATCTTTATTATTATTCAGTTCATACTGTATACTTTTAACTTGATCCCAAAATAAGGCTACAGGTGGAATGTAAAACAACATATGATAAAGAAAGAAATCTCAAAAGTAACAGTGTTCTTCAGTGGGCTTTATTGTATTTTTGACATTTGTTCTCACAGTGCATATAGTGTACTGTAGTGCAGAAAATAAAAGTACAATACAATTACTCAAAATACATTACATACATACATACAATATATTCACACAGCAATTTCTCTACTATGTAAAATAATTTGCACAGTTGTCTGGCTATAAGCATCAGCAGAATGCTGTTGGCCTGGCCTATCTATCCTGTCCTCTATACTCGGCCATAGATTTTCATCAGCATCACACCAAATGTTATCTCCTGCCATACACCAAGGAAGTGACAACTACATATATTTTTTCCCTGTATACATGCACATTTCAATGCAAGTATGACCACATTTGTATAGATGGTAACAAGGCTGCAAACAAAAAAAATGGATAAAATTAAAAATAAAATCAGAATAAAATTAGCTGTATTGTCATGTTGAAATTTAAGGTGTATTCATAGATTCACAATGTCAACTCATGCATTGAGTAACACACAATAAAATATTCTACCTTAAAAGTTGTCAGTAGCTTCCGATAGCACAGTGAATTAAATATTTTTTTCTACCTAGCTATCGTGAACTTTTTTATGATGCATTTGCACAGAAACAATAAAGCCAGCCTATTAAACTTGGACAGCTCATGCTGCATCCACAATGCCTGCTGGAGATGAAAGCTAGCTTAGCTACGTTTTATGAGCTTGACCTCTGAATGGATGTTTCCAATGCAGTTTCAACATCATGAATCTGTTCATAAAGTCAGTCTTCAGCTATAACCGACTAATGTGAACTTGTCACCATGGGAACAGTGGTTGTATAACGTTCCAAAGAGAGCCACAACTTAACCATGCATGTGCATGCATGATAGGTGTGTTCCAGTACTTAAACATATAGCACTATATCTGTGGTTTTGGTGTCAAATTGGGAAAACTGTCACCTGTGAAGGTGGTGACCACACAAACAACACAGCTGCAGCCTTTGGCAACAGTTAGAAGAACATCACCGATACTGACACATCCATCTTAAGGGATATGCATCTGCATTTGTAGAACAGCCAATAGGAATACTTTCTCTCTCTTAAACATCTGTGATTAACCAACAGGAAGTTCAAGAAGAGGTTCAGATGCCTAGTTTGCTCTCAGTCTTTTGTTGTTTTAGGGTAAAAAATCCATTAAGACTCAAGTTCTACAGTGAACAAACTATCACATTTAACAGATTTTGAAGTTGGGCTTTAATGGACTAAGTAAGACTGTTAAAAAGCTGCCTTATTAAAAAATAAATTAATGTAGCTATAACATTGTTCACAAATCTGTGTGCCTTGCCAATGTTACCTGGATTGGCATCAGCCTTCCACCAGCATCTCTGGGTGATGACAGAGAAGATGATCTTCATGTGTGGACACTGCAGGTGGATGTGGTGCAACAAGGATGTAGCTGTCCTAAATGATCTAGACCATGGCTGGATGGAACAAACATTGTAATAGTGAGAAATGTATCATACTGTTGGCTATAGTGAAAAAGAAAAAGGAAACAACACTCTTGTTAGATAAGCTCTACACAGTATGTTTTGGTAATTTTATGCCTTTATTAGATAGAACTAGTAGAGACAGACAGGAAATTCAGGGAGAGAGTAGAGGAATGACATACAACAAATGGTCTGGCCCGTAGTCGAACCAGGGACTCACTGCTCAGGGCATTCGAGTCCATGTGGTATGCAAGCAGCACAGTTATCTGAAAATACATAATTACTTCTGCCTGTTCTGTTTAGTAACAGTAAATAGCGATTGAAAAGTAACAAATATTGTGTAGGTGCACATGTTGGTTTCCAGCTCTCAGTAATGTTACTTATTCAGAATCAGAAAATCAGAATAAAATTAGCTGTAGTTGTACAGAATTTTGCTGGTGGTTTATACTGAATGAGAGAGGTATTTGTGAAGTTTAGAAGAAGTGGTGATTTAATGTGTTTTGTATCCAAGCAATGCAAAAGTATACAAGGGTTTTGAAAAAAGTTTATCGAATTGAGTGAAAATTAAAATATTGTCTTTACTATGTAAATTTAAATAATAAGCTCTCAGTAATGTTACTTATTCTGAAAGTGAGAGAAAGAATTATTCCAATAGATGTTTTGATGCCCGTCATGAATAGAAGTAGTAAACATATTGTACAGGGTAATATGGAATATAAATGTAATGTTGAATAAAGTGAGCTGTAGTAATAGTACAACTACATAAAGCTGTATGGTACAGTAGGTACCGTAGGTGGCAAGCAAGACACAGGAGCCCGGCTTTAGTCCTGAGGAGTGAAGCATTTATTTTCTCATAAGCAGCTTAAACTGTGCAGACATTTCCCTGCAACTTTACAGCTATTAATAACTTTAACTTTGCTCCGGGCTCCACGACTCACATCTTAAACACAGAGCTATAAAGGAGCCATACTACTTGTGTAACATTTGATTAGTAATAGTAACTATAGTCTATAAATACACTGTTGCCCACTGACAACATCAACAAGCTTGTGGACAGTATGCCACAATGTCTTAATGCACTGATCTGTGTCAGGGGTGGCCATACTCAATATTAGTGACTGTGTGACATTTGAAAGAGTAATATTGGACATTCATATGCATGAAATCTTCTCGAATATGTGTTTCCTGTTAAACTGACCAAGGCTTAAAAGCCTTAATCCTATTGTTTCAATACCTCCAATTTTGTTTAAGCCGGACTACAGTTTGTAAAGGTTATTTGTGGTTTTGTTTTCATTGTGATATGTTTGGAGGAGATTGACTTTCCTAAAGTTTTGAGAAGATATACACTTTATCCGTCAAGAATAAATCAACAACTCCTTATGACAAAGATTTTTCCCCCACCACATAAGGAATTCAATTCATGTAAGAATATATTTTAGCCTACTTTACATAGGATATAATAGACAGGTTTTTGTCTATATTGTTGTGTACAGTCTTTAAAGCATGAGCTCTGTTAGTTGAGCATATTTTATAGGCAGTGCTTTGCTGTTCTTCAGTTTGTCTATATTTATGCATCTTCCTGATAAGTTTTTATAAGATCCTTTGACTGGGAAAAGATGGTCCACCAACTTTTATAACAGCCCACCAAAAATAAAATTTCTGCCTACGCCACTGGTCAGGATCACAAAATGACAAGATGAATTGTTCTCATGATCATCAAATGAACTCCTCAAGGTCACTTTCCACTGTCATAGTACTGATAGCAATGTGCCAACAATTTACCTGACCACACCTCATTTTAAGACTGCTATCTGTGGGTGCACAGATAGGCCCAAGATTATTTGCTATTTGAAACATATAACATTGAACAGGAATTCCTCAATTCCACAAAGCCAATAGAAATTACCACTAAGTGATATACCCTTACAGTATATGGTGTATGGAGAGAAACCTTACACCACTCACTTGTGTCATCATCTGCAAAATACTGAACTAAACGAACAACTGGGTCTAAGCAAGGACAACATCTCACCTCAGGTTGAAAGAGAGAGTACAAATATGCTGGAGGACTTGACTAAGACAGTGTTGTTAGGACCATAAAATCTACTTTTAATCCACTTGACAAAAGAATAATACCTATTCCTTTCTATAGAACTTTCAAACAATTCATCTTTGTCAAAACCGAAAGGTTTCCAATCATTGTGCTCAAACATGTGTCTTTCTTGTCCAAACAGCTGTTCTGTTATGGCTTTTGTGATGACATCCTCTTCTGGGGTCTCCTGACCCTGCATGGGTGGCATGCCAATGCCACTTCTGCCCTCTGTGTCTTTTTGCACCATTGATGAAAACAGTTCATTTCCATTCCTCTGATGATCAGGAATGGGTGTAGGAGTATCAGTATAAATTATGTCAGTTCGACTGGTGAATGTACAGTATGCAGACTTTTGGAGTCCATTAGTTGCAGGCTCTTAGGTTTGTAGGAACCATTTTGCTGGGGAGCTGATGGCAGATTTAATTCCCCATCAAATTCCCATAGATTATTAGGTTGTCTTTTTTATCACATGAGGCATGACTGGGAAAAAGTCTGGTAGGCTCTGGTAGGCTATTGCTATGGCAATAGCCATAGCAAATAGCGTAGGACTGGAGAAGAAACCCTGTGGCATTCATGTCCACGTGTATTGCTTGCAAGGCAGCACAGTGGGAAGAACCAGAGGATGAAATGAAGAGACTTTCTCTGGGCTCATGTCAATTGCAGCAAGCAAATTACAATAAGGCCTTTTGCTCCTCATTTGCTGTAATCACATTGGGTTATGTCTGTTCCACTGTAAATCAGTATATACATTACAGTTACTAATCCGAGTAAAACTCTGGTACTTTGACATTTATCTGTACATTCAGGAGCCATCTCTTTTTTTGGAGATGAAGGGTGCGTAACTGTACTTTTGAGTTTGGGAGTCATCAAGGCCAAGCTAACTGCTGGATGGTCAGTAAATACCTAAAAGATTGTCAGAAAGAATATCTTGTTTTCTGTTTCTACATGTCTTACAGAAGACACAAGTTATTTAAATTCACATTTGATGGAGCTCACAGCTGATGAACAAAAGTAAAGTAACAAGTAATGTAACATGTAACTGATTACATTTTCAAGCAACTGGCAGCTTTGGTACAGATCTGATCTGTGCATCTTAGTCCTAACAGTGACTTCATTTGCCATTTTGATATAGACTCCCTGTGGGTATGAAGAAGCCTCCCACCACCAAGACTACACTCATCTTCCTGTACTCATCCAAGCATATGGACTTAGGTTATTAGTCTTTGACTTTAAGTCATTTTAAAGAAGAGCTTTAAAAGTCAGTGGCTGTAGGGCTGTTTGGAGTGGGAGTGCACAGAACAGACACAGGGCTGAACTCAATAGGACAGGGAAAGATTATGTTAAGTTCACATTTTCCACTGATTGCAACAAGCTTTACATTACACTATGAATGTTTTAAAATGCTGCATCCAGGCAGTACAGATAAGACGGTTCAGTCATATAACTGAAACAACTGATAGAATAATAATAAACCATGTAAACTCCTGAACCCAGCTGACACGTCCTCTGTGGAAGAGGCAGAGTCTGACGTATTGGGGGAAGTCTCATCAATAACCCTTGCAGAGGTCACTGAGGTCAAGAAGCTCCTTGGCGGCAAGTCACCAAGTGTGGATGAGATACACCCCGAGATGCTGAAGGCATCTGAACATTGGAGGGCTGTCTCGGTTGGCACACCTCTTCAATGTCACGTGGAGGTTGGGAACAGTACCTGTGGAGTGGCAAACCAGAGTGCAGGCTCCAATTTTTTAAAAGGGATTGGAGGGTGTGCTCCAATTATTGGATTATTGCACTGCTCAGCCTCCTTGGGAAAGTTTACTCCAGGGTGCTGGAAAGGGGGCTCTGACAGATTGTTGAATCTCAAATTCAGGAAGAGCAATGCAGATCTCAAGGCACAGCCGAGGTGAGGAGTGTATCTGCTTTGGGAACCTCAGAATTGCATCTTTGCTTTTTGCAGATAATGTGCTTCTGTTGGCCTCATCAGAGTGTGACCTCCAGTGCTCAGTGGGATGGTTTGTAGCTTTGTGTGAAGCAGCCAGGATGAGCGTCAGCACATCCAAGTCTGAGGCCATGGTGGTCTGCTCCCTCCAGGTTGGGGGTGAGGTACTGCCTCAAGTGAAGGAGTTTAAGTATCTCGGTGGTCTAGTTCACAAGTGAGGGTAAAATGGAGCAGGAGATTAACAGGCAAGTCAGCGCAGTGTCAGCAGTAATGCGAGCATTGTACCACCACTGTGGTGAAGAGGGAGCTGAGCTGGACTGTATTCTCAATTTAACAGTCAATCTTCATTCCAACCCTCACCTATGGTCAAGAGCTCTGGGTAGTGACCGAAAGAATAGGAATAAGATACAAGTGGCTGAAATGGGTTTCCCCTGTAGGGTGGCTGGTTTCAGTGAGGAGCTTGATCATCTGGACGGAGCTCGTAGTAGAGTTGCTGCTCCTTTGCGTTGAAAGGGGCCAGCTGAGGAGGTTCAGGCATCTATGCCTCCCCTTTAAAGGTTTTCAGGGCATGTCCGACTGAGAGGAGATCCAGAACTTGCTGGAGGGATTACATATCCCATCTGCCCTGGGAATGCCTGGGGATCCCCAAGAAGGAACTGGAAAGCGTTGCTGGAGAGAGGGATGTCTGTGACCTCCTGCTAAACCAGTTGACCCCGCAACCTGACTGCCGGATAAGCGGAAGATAATGGATGAATGGATGGATGGATAAACCCTGTCTATCTGACATTCTGCTCTCTGTGGAAGAAAAAGGATTGTAATGGCATTAAAGAACTCACACAAAATAAAGGGCAACACAACAGACAGCAACAGACTCTTGCAGTGAAAAACAATTGGCTTAGTGGGATGTTTGTGTGATTGTGGCTAATTGGCTGACTGAATTATGTGTAATTCTGCATTTTTTTCTTTTACTTTGTCTTTGTGTAAACCAGTGTTTAGTATATTGGGCGTATGTAGTTTTATAATAGCAGGTTCAGTCTGGTTTAAGATGAGAACTCCCACATTCATAGCTTCTTACACAGGTCTTGTGGTAGTGCTCAGCTTTCATCATGCCCAGCCAGGTGAATATCAGGGCAAGGCAATCATTTTCCAACCAGCGCATGTAAGGATACTTTAACATGAAATATTAATGCTAACTATTGTCTGACAATGGTGCCCTCTATAAGACTAAAGCACTCTGGGAGCCCAGAGAACCCATGTATCATTTTACATTCTGGATGTTGGCAGAAGCCAAGAAATGATAGTGTTCAGGTCAGAACCAACCACAGAAATCCTCAATCATTTTAAACAGCCTGCTACTATAGAAGTGGGGCAAAGTAAATTGATTATTAATTTATGAATACAAATAATGATGATAATAAGTTACTACATTAATGGGAAAAAAACCCAAGTATCGTATTGGGTTTACGCTATCAACGATCGCTCTGATGATTGTCGATCACCAATATCATTGTCCATCTGCAAAAACCTACTGAGCACCAATCACATTTTCAGAATGAGAATGCTATTGAGAAAAAATGGGCCATAATAAATCTTTGTGTGACAATTTCAACCTCCAATAACTGATTTTTTGTCACCACTTGCACAGCACATCCACCTGCATGGCTGCAGTCCTGCACACATCACTGCTAGTATTCCATCCTCATTAGGCCATGTGAACATTAATATTTCAATGAAGCCATATGCTAATTTGAATATATGAATATACAAGAGTAAGCATGGCTTATTTGAAGATGAAGATAAGCTATGCACGAGATGGAGGAGTGGATATAAGAGAGTAAAATCAATTAGGAAATGTATTTCACACAAACTGTACTGTGTATTAGTCATCTATACATCTACATCCCAGACTATTTTCTCATCTGGAGATCCCATTCCAACAGTTTAACAATAATGCTTTAATCTAATAATGCACAGTGCCTGAAGAGTTCAAGACTGTAAGATTTAATTGGAATCCCTGTTCTTGGTGGCAGCAGTGCAGAGGGAGCCTCTGAAAGCTTTTGTGTGTGGTAAATGGTTGCATGAAGAATGTGTGAAAATGGATTGTATTCTGTCTATTTATACATTTCTTGAAAAAGAAAGAAAACTGGATTAAGCATCAACTCTGTGGATTTTCAAAGAGCGTGGCAGCAGGTTTGTGTCGAGTGAATGGGATAAACCAACAGAGGCTGGAAGTCAAACACACCCCCACCACATACACACCACCTCGTTTCTATGTGAGAAACGCTCCTGACTGGGAGTGATAAAGCTAAATATATCATTGGCAACATGTTGCAGCTGAAATCTCAATGAGCCTATGGCAAGCTAATCAACACCTCCTAAACAACCTCCCTACCCCTCTACACCTCCATCCTCACCTCCATAAAGCCCTCCCTCAGGTGCTACTGTACCCCATCTGCTCTGTGTACTGCAATTAGCTTGAGCAGGAGGAGATGGTGCAGAAGCAGGGGGTCACTCCCTATTTTCCGTGACATTCATGTATATGTTGAGCAGTTCACAGGCTTAACTGACCTTTATTTGTTTTTGTTGTGCTAAAAAGACATCAAAAGATGTATTGTGGTAAGAAAAATGTGTCTCTAGCATAGCTTAACAGTTGCATGACAACCAGAAATGCATAGTTTATAATATAGTTGATACATTATTATCCTGTACTATTCCAAATCATTTTCTAAAATAAAAAATCCATTAATTTTCAATTTCTTTGATCTTCAGGTGTTCACAGAAGATGCCATAGTAATATATTAATGATAAAAGTGGGTTGAGCAGGCGCCCCATATGTAGAGGCTACAGTCCTCGCTGCAGTCAGCCCCGGTTCGAAACCTGCATCGGACGGCCACTTACTGCATGTCATTCCCCCTCTTTCTGTGTCCCCATTTCCTGTCTCTCTCTACTGTGCTATCCAATAAAGGCATAAAAAGCCCCAAAAATATAATTAAAAAAGTAGGTAAAAGAATAATAAAATGTTAAAATAATAGACAAGTCTAAAATAAGAAATCAGGAAAGGCCAGTCTCCTGTGTCAGGAAGCAATATGAAGATACATCTAATATGATGATGTATTTTGAACATAATGACATTGAGAATATGAGGGAGCCTATAAAAAGTCTATCAAGAATCGGAGGGATTATGCTGCTTGACCTGCTGAAAAATTTGTAGAAAGTGTCAGTTTATCACAGT
>NW_019525421.1:407007-407732 GCF_002814215.2 Seriola lalandi dorsalis | reverse complement strand
GAAAGCCAAAGTATTTACTGCCAAAGGTGGAAGTAGGAATAAAATGCCTTGATGTGTATTAGTAACAGAAAGATGGACGGCAACAGTAGAAACTTTAATTTAATATCTCAATAAGCTGAATAATCACTTAATAGCTGGAAGTGTTGTGAACAGTTTAAAGGTTGAATTAAATCTGTAGCTGAAAGTATGCTTGAGTAGTCGAATTTTCAAAGACGTTGAAGTTTTGAAGGAGTTTAACATCATCTCTATTCACTTCCATTGTAAAAAAACTGCAGAAAAAGCTGTTATCTCCCTTTATGAGTACTAACCTGTAAACACACTGTGTGTGTGTGTGTGTGTGTGTGTGTGTGTGTGTGTGTGTGTGTTAGTGTGTGTATGAGTATCTGTTTGTGTGCGTGTGTGTATCTGTTTGTCGGAGTGTTTCTGTGTGTGTTTGTGTGCCTTTCTATCTGTCTGTGTGCCTCTCTGTTTGTCTGTGTTTTTGTGTGTTTCTGTGTTAGTTAGAATGATAAACTGAAATCAATTGCTGAATTTTCCTAATTACAACTGGACTGAAATATATTTCCACTGAAAACAGTTCAGATGTGTGTAAATCATTGTCTGTATTTATTGTTGGAGCAGCTTGTAGCTGGACTTTGGTAGAAATGTCAGTAAAGTGGTGGATAAACACCACAAATATCAGAGAAGTCTCTAATCATATAATTTGACGCAGATGTGTGCCCCTT
>NW_019525421.1:370508-406957 GCF_002814215.2 Seriola lalandi dorsalis | reverse complement strand
TTCTGGCACAATAATTGATAATATCCTGTAGTGTGATGCACCATTATTTTCAAATCTTGTAGTGTGTGTTTGAGATTAGAGAGAAATTTCTCCCTATGTGAGTCATGCAATGTGATTTCAGAATCAGTTAGGATTTTAAAACTCCTGTAGTCTAACTCCTCTACTTGCATGCTGCATGCTTTAAACACATCACACACAATCCCACACAGCACACTTTGGTTAACTGATTCCCAGACTCTTTTTTAATTTCATTCATGTTTACCACCTTCAAGGAACAACAGCCTGATCCCTGCATTGGATAATTCAGCAGTTACAGTATTCTGCCAAACACATGCTTCCAGACAACTTTAGAGAGGACGCCTGTGAGCAACTTGGACATTTCATTTCTGTCATACTGTACTTCAGTGTATCTTCAAAGTAACTTATAAACTTCTACTATAGTGGCACAAACACTATGTGTGTCACTCTCTATGTGTTTGAAACGCTTTTACAAAGCGTTAAAGGTGCAATTTGAAAGAACTTTTAAAATGTTAAAAAAATTAACTAACACTATCAAAAGTATGTCAAGGAGCCATAGGGACGATGTCATGACCAAGACCCCCATCTACTGTATTTCAGAGATATCTACTAAAATGAGAATGCAAACCAAATAGCCCCGACCCGTCCCATGTTGTAATACCACTTTATGACACTAGATACTGTGTGAGTCAGTGTAGCGTTGAGACCCACGAAGAAGAGCTTCCTCCAGAGCTTGAACTTATACTATAGCTCCCGACTAGCATCACAGAAACACAGAGATGACTGAAGCTCCTTGAAAATGATCTTTATCTCCATCCCAAAGGGCCGTTCCCAAATAAGAAACCACGTTCAACGACAAATAAAAGAAGCAAAACACGAAAATCGTAAATCTTGGCGTGACTTTCCATCGCTGAAGACAGCTCTGGGCGAGGAAGACATGCAGTTTAATGCTAGTTCACAACTTTTCTTTTTGACTGGTGAGTAAGATCTAATGTTGGTCTTAGGTGAAAAGTATCATTAGTTCAGCTTATGACAAACCATACCAACAAACACTTCAAGTGGCATAAATGTATGATATTGATGTTTTAGTGGTTTAGTAGAATTTAGCCTGTTCCTGCCGGCTGTTGTCCAGCTAGTATATATATTATAATGACAGTACATTGAGATTGTATGGATCCAGTAGACCGAGTGAATTGGTTCACCATATTGTAACCACTTTATATTACTGTTACAAGATCAGGCAGGATTGAAAGTTCACTGTGTCCTTTACATTTCTGAGGAGATTTCAGCATACATCTGTCTTCATCATGACCTGAGCCTGTAAAGACAGCCTCCGCCTGTCACACCAACACCAACAGCAGAGAGTGTACAGACACAGTCAGGAGGGTCTAGATGAGTAAAATTCACTTATACACGCAAGGTAAAGAGATTGTTTGCAACTGGAATCTTTGTTCCAGAACCAGCGGGTTCAAGATCTGCTTCTTCCTCTTAGCAGTCACAATACTCCACTCTGCACCACTTGTATACACTGTGCCTCTGATATAATCACAGTGTTCATACTGCTGATTCATAATATTGAATATTAATACCACAGTTTATACCACTCCCTATATTAGTTATGTATTTCACAGTATATCCATATATTGAATTCTTATACCTCTAGTTGTTTACTCCTCATTTCCTTGCATTTACATTGTAATATTCATACTGTTACTAGTGTTCACATTGTGTATATCTCAGTATATTCATGCCAATATTAATACTGTATTTATTTATATCATATCTATCCTTACTAGTATTGTACACACACAACAGACCTAACATGTATCAGGATCAGAATTCATCAACAACCACATTATAGTAACACTTTGGAGTATTATCCCTGCACATCCTGCTCAGCAGGGGTTTTGTCAACACTTTTGTACAAAGTTATAGAGTTTTTATCTTTTTCATTAACTTTGTTATATATGTTTCTATGTATATTTATCTTGGCCTCCATCTTACATTACATGCATCTCTGCACAACAGTCTTGAATTACTTTTTGACCAGCTTGTCCAGTCTCCTTGTGTTAATGTTGGACATGCTGCTGCCCCAGCAGAATGCAGCATAAAAAAGTACACTAGCCACCACAGACTGTTAAAACATGTGCCCCATCCAGTAGATGGCATCCATTTTTAGGGACCAGTCCAGTTTACTGTCCAGGTGCACACCTAGGTATTTATGAGTGTGCACCACTTCAGTGACCTTCCCTCGAATGTTGACTGGCTGAAGGGTGGGCCTAGACCTCTGAAAGCCCATGACCATCTCCTTGGTCTCAGAGGTGTTCAGAAGGAGGCAGTCCTTGTCCTTCCATTCATTTAAGGCCATCGTCAGACCCCTTTACTCCTTTTCCTGCCCGTTCCTGATACATGCCACAATAGCTGTGTCATCCGAGTATTTCTGGATGTGGAAGGACTCAGAGTTGTATTTTAAGTCCGATGTATACAGGGTGAAAAGGAACAGAGCCAGAACAGTCCCCTGTAGAGCCCCAGTGCTGCTCATCGCTATCCCTGAAACACAGTTACCGAGCCTGACGTACTGTGGTCATCTTGTCAGGTAATCCAGGTAATCCATCCAGGATGTGAAGCAGGGATCCACCCCCATCCCCTCCAGGTTGTCTTTAAGTATGGGGGCTGGATGGTGTTAAATGCACTTGAAAAATCAAAGATCATAATCCTCATGTAACCAACTGGCTCATCCAAGTAAGAATGGGCCCGGTGGAGCATGTAAAGGACGGCATCATCCACTCTAATATATTCTTTGTAGGCGAACTGTAGGGGGTTTAGTGCAACCTGTGGCCTCAGAAGGTAGAGAAGTAGCCAGGGTCTTCATGATGTGTGATGTGAGGGCCACAGGTCTGTAGTCATTTATATCTCAGCTGATCATCCTACTTTAGGAACCAGAAAAAAACATGATGTTTTCCACAGGACCGGGACCCTCCCTGTTTGTAGACTTAAATTGAAGATCCTCTCAGGCTCAGACAGCTGGGCTGCACAATCCTTTTAACAGCCTCGGACACACACCATCTGGCCCTGTTGCTTTTCCAGGACGTAGCCTCTTGAGCTCAGCCCTCACCTCTTCCACTGTAAAGGACGGGAGACTTGACCCCAGTATGGAGGGAGTTGCAGCTGTAGTGTCAGGTTGTGAAAGAGATGCCGTAGGAAAAGCTGCAGCTGAGCAGTGGGAGAGAGAGCGGTGTCAGACCTGCTGTAGAACAGGTTGAACTCATTGGCCTGGTCCACATCACCTGATGTTGCCTGGCTGTTCTTTTTTTTCCACACCTCTCTTGTGTTTTTGTGCTGCAGCTTCTTCTCCACTTTCCTTTTGTAGTCCTCCTTCGCCTGCTTTAATCTCTTCAGCTCGTGTTGTACACACCTGAGCTTCTCCCTGTCTCCATTCGTGAAGGCCTTCTTTTTCTGGTTGAGGAGGGTCTTGAGGTTACTAATGATCCAGGGTTTGTTGTTTAGAAAGCAGTGTACAGTCCTTGCTGATATTATAGTGTCCATACAGAAGTTAATGTAGTCTGTGGTACATTCAACCATCAAGGTCAGGGTCCTTGCTGTTATCATTTTCCTGTGACTCCAACAGTACATTCCAATCTGTACACTCAAAACAGTCTTTTAAAGACTCACTGGCGTCCGGGGTCCAGTTCCTGAATGAGTGGGTGGTTACAGCCTGCCTTAGTTCACAGGCCTTCTAGGAAGGCTGAAGAAAAAACAGATTATGATCCGATCTGTCAAGGGGTGGTAGAGCTGAAACAGTGTAGAGTGTACCTCCTTGACATTTTCATACAACAGATCAAGTGCCTTGTTTTCCTTTGTGGGACATTCAACATATTGAGTGTAGCCAGTAAGGTGAAAGGTGAAAGTGACATGGTTAAAATCCCCCAATATTGCAATGAATGCATCATGGTGCTTAGCCTGTACATTTGCAACGTGACTGCAGGCTCTGCTCGTGGTTGAATGCAAATGACAATGGCGACGATGTGAGAGAACTCCCTCGTTACATAGACCAACTGCCAACAGTTGAATATCCTGACAGCAGATCTTCTCCTTCACTGTGATATGACTGGTAGAGTATAGAGATTAACAATATTAATAACATATAGAGTATATATTGTAGAGTATAGAGAAAAAGACAAAAGAAACAGCACTCTGATTAGATGATCACACAGTTATCTGAAAAACTTGTTATAACATGTTTAAAAATTAGTTCTGCAAATCTAAGGCTACGTTACCAAACTTAGTGTAAACAGTAACAGTTGGTTGTCAATGTCGGTAAATTATGGTTACTAAATGATATTAGATTAGATTAGATTAACTTTATTTATCCCACAACTGGGAAATTAATTTACCACAGCAGAAAATAAACATCTATAGAATAAACATCTATGGAAATATACAACAAAAAGCTATAAAGTTTACCTTAATTATGAATTCTTACTGTGTTAAAAGTGACTTTGTACCAGGAGACTGGTGTGCATAATGTCCTTGGTTCTTGGGGTCAGATCGGGTCAGATCCACCCCTCACTCCTGCCCAGCTCCACCCTCTTCTCCAAATATGGTTTCTTCCGGTTTCAAAAAACCAAGAAGGGTGACGGCCAAAACTCCTGGCTTCAAAACGACATTTCACAAACCAATGGGTGACGTCATGGGTTGCCACTTGGCTTGAATGCAATAAAATTACGTGCACCGAAAACAGGATCATTTATCCTTTATTACATACTTTTATTTAATTTTTAATACTTATATTTTAAAGAGTTCAAATTTACTACAACTTACTATAAGTTTGGGTTACCAGTCCTAACAGTAATAATACCATTGTATTCAGATTATTTTTTGAGATCTGGGAAGACAGCAGAAACAAGTCCCAAAGTACATTAAACATGATAAGATAGGTAAGCAAACTCCAAAGTTAGTCAAAAATATTTGGCAGACGATACAAAAGTGAACACTCAAACTGTCTGTCGTAAACAGATCAGTTTACAGTCCCACCTCATGGTTCAACTTTGACTTGCTGCACAAATAGCAATTATGTCCACATAGTTTTCATGTGCAAAGAGGGATTATTAGTGACATTTCATGTGTGCTTGCTTTCAGTTTTACCTCCAAATAAAGAGAGGTTTAGGCCTCTCTCTCTCTCTCTCTCTCTCTCTCTCTCTCTCTCTCACACACACACACATACACATACACACATGGGAGAGCACAGAGACAGCGGTGGAGACGTGAGAAGTGAACTTTTTGCTGAAGCTGACAACAACTATGGTCGTAGCTCTGTGACTGTAATCACAACTTTTGTGAGTAAAAAACATCACGCGACCGTTTAACAAGATGTAGAAAAGCTACATTTTCACTTCTCTTGTCCACAGCTCATTTTACACGAGCGTAGCACGCTAACGTTAACCTGATAGTTAATTGTTATGAACATGCAAAAAGGAAAACTTTCTGTGTGTAGACTGCAGCTTCATTTTTCACAAACCTTTGCAAACTTATAACTATGGGCTGAGACAGCATCTGCCCCCTCTGAACAGCTTTACCTGCAGCAGTGGGAGGAGAAGTTTCCACACACATTTGCATGTGTGTAATGCTGTAATATCATAAATGATCTCAGAACGGCTGGTGTCCTGTTTGCTTGACGAGCTCCAGTCCTTGACAATGGGACATGATCACACCCATGAATATTTAACTTTTATTAATTTGACTGTGGAAATTGATTTATGTGAATTTGACACTTGAAGACTGTTCTTACATTCATCTGCCGAAAGTGATACCTTTCCCTGAAATATATTTACAAAGGCTATTTATAAATTCTCGTAGATAGACTGCACCTTAAAATGTCTTTTATGATATCAATAATTGAATGAATTGTTTTTTTGCTTATCAGAAAGTCAAAGTATTTATTTAGTGTGTCATTGAATGCCAAATGGCCTTGCCCCTAAAATGACGGAATTCCTGGCCTGCTTGGAGGCTTCTGTGTGGTGTTTCTAAACCTGAGCAGACTTCTGTCAGGTTTAGTCTGTCTTTTTAAGGAAAAGGACAACTGGTCAATTTGTAGAACAATGAATCGCCTAAAACATCTATATCCAGATACTAACACATTAAATCAGGATCGTTGTGGAACTAAAAAATGTCCACTGTACCAGTATTAGTTTGAGTACATCAGATGTTTATTAGCATTAACTGAAAAATAAGAAACCAAAGAACCAGTGTGTGATTCCTCTCATATTCAAATAGTTATATACAGTAGCCTATACAGTATACTACAACAGTATAATAGAATTCCTGAATTTCAGTTATGGCTTTTGGTTTTGGTGTGCCACCCCAAAATTTTCAGTGGACCCATCTGGCCACCGCTATGAACATTTTCTGGAGGCACCCCTGCAAGGTTGCTCCTGATTCAGTCCAATTGAAGATGGCAAGCCACCAAAACAACATCATATCGGCCATGTGGAACTTTTACAAAGTGTGTGAGACTGATATAACATACGTTATCTGCAATGCATGCCAAAAATTATCGGTATCTGCCATGGATCTCACTCATAGATGATTGTACTGGTGGAAAAAACGTCATCCTTAATGTTCAGTGTCAGTTGCATGTCCTTTATTTCGGGACCTATACTTTAGGTTGGTAGATTGGTGAATAGCACATCCAACTTAAATGTAGGAAATCAGACTTGTCCAAAAATCTTACCAAAATTCAATTGTACACCAACCGTTTTGCCATGTGGTAGATATTGTGTAAAAACAAAATCACATCTGACTTCCATTTTATATTGAACTATCCAAACGTATCCAAATGTATTCACAAATGTGAGGCTATTTTTTATGAGCAGCCATTATTATTTTTTAGAATTCTATAGCAAGCAGACTTATTAACAGAGTTCAGTTCCTTACTGTTGCTTCACATCATTTATTTGTGCTGGTTTAACTAGCAGGAGAAAAATGTAATTTAATATAAATTCACAAGGAACACTGATGCTTTTCCAAATCTAATGGATTCTTTTTATTCACTCTCGGTCACAGCGCCTGTGTTTACATTGTGATGGAAACAGTTCCTTCTCTCCTCAGTAGCATAGTCAAGTGAAGAACAAAGGAGATATTCTTAACACCTGGGCACTGATGGGTTTAGTATGCGTGTGTGTGTGTGTGTGTGTTAATGTTGAGCAGGCCTGCAGAGTTCAGTTAGAGTAATAGCTGGAGCCTATAAGAGGGTGCTATTACATGTACTTTTCACTAAATGATAAACAAATAAACTAATCTGAATGAATGGACAGCTCATCTTGCTCGGGTAAGGTGAGCAACATGTCACCATACCAGTCAGTTTTGCCTGCAACAGTAAAAAACAAAAAGCTTGCCAAATGGCAAGAGGTTGAGATATTTGAGCAGATGTCGGCCATTCGTAACTACATTGTTGTCGACAAACAACAGTAAGTGTAAAGCAGGATTGGCACCAGTTGTAGCTAATTTCCTCAATGGTTGTGATGACCTTTTTATGGAATAAATAGTGTTGGTTTTGCTAGTAAGGCTACTGCAAAAAGGATAAGAATTCCCTCACCTATCGCTGTCTGTCACATCAACCTTGCCTTGTACATTGTAATGGTCCCTCAAGAGAATTCCAGATTACTTCTCTTAACCTGAGACCATGGCTGTGTCCGAAGTCACTTCTTGTTTACTATATAGTGCAGTGTATTCAGAGTATCTAAATTCAAAGTTTGTAAATTTATCTACTATATTGCACCTTCAAAAATTCCACAAAAGAACAAAAAAAAGAAATGTTCACGGTGTACTTTCTGTTAACAATCTTACAATCTTACCTAACATGACACATATTATAGATGCAAAAACAACAGTAACAGGACAGCTGTCAGTGATGACACAAAAAGTGTCAGAGTGTCTGAAATTTCAAATTACTGCTCACTGTTAGAATTCGAAATGGATTACAGCTAAATGATGTGGTACTCTAAAAACAAAAAATACTTTAAAATACTAAAGTATGCACATATCCTATATTGGACATTACCTCCAGTTTCTCTGAGATTTCAGGTTTCACTATGCAAAATATGTCCTTGTGGTTTGCCAGAGGAAGAGGTTCATCCTTTTGGGAGCATGAACGCGCGCAATAAATTTCATGGCAATTTGACCACTAGATATTTCTTGCATATACATGAAAATAGAGGGTCTTAATAATTTTATGAACCATCTGAATGATCAACATTGTCATACTTGCACAATAAGCAGTTACTGTATACGTAAATGTACTTATTATACTACCATTCAATGGACAGTGTGTGTTCCTCTCTTTGCTGCTACCAATGCTTTCCCTCCTTCACAAGACTGGAATTTCTGAAGGAAACAAAATTTTCAGTGCATTGCAAAATATTGGCTGGACGTAGAAATGGTACAGAAATATCTCCTGTAGATCAATACTGGTTGAAACATTTAGTAACAGAGAACAGGGCATGTATTTGGTGCCTGTTTTCAAGCTTGTATTTAATCAATGTAGCAGCATCAGCTGAATGGTTTACATGGCATAGAAATACTTTCCCTCTGCAGACAACACCAGCTCTATTAAAGCCCAATCTGGAAGATAAAACTTTGGAAAAAACCTTGTCTTTGACATTGCCTTAATGTATTGGTAGTATATTTGATTGCTTGCTGCATGAGTATCAGGATGTCATCATAACAGTAGTATTTGTGTGTTTTATTGTGTGGCTGTGAGTGATTTGAGTGGGAGGTGGTGTGTAAGTAATCCTTTTGAAAACGCTTGTGATCCATGTGCTCCTCAGTCACTCACTATAAGCCTGATAAGTAGTAACTTATTTTCTGCTTGAGTGGTGCTGTGGAATGAAATAGACTTCTGTGTCTGTATTACTACTGACCGATATATTGTATTTTCATTGTCATCACAATATGTGCAATAAACACATCGCAAAAGAAAAATTCAATTTATTTACACAAATTCATTATAAACAAGTTTCTCTCTCTCTCTCTCTCTCTCTCTCTCTCTCTCTCTCTCTCTCACACACACACACACACACACACACACACACACACAGACACACACACAGACACACACACACACACACGGGACAGCACAGAGGCAGGGGGGGAGACAATGAGGAGTGAACTTTTTACCAGAGCTGACAGAAATTGTTGGAGATGACTGATAGTGACCTTTGTCTGTGTTCTTCATTCAGCTTCACTCTGTAAAACTGTATATGCACACTTCAATATTTGTTTGTTTAATGCAAGTCAAATTGTCATTGCAATATTGAACAGTGTTTTCGTGTAACACATATTTTCCTCATATTATGCAGGCCTAGTCTGTATATGCACAACCTTCCTCTGATGTGCTTTGTTTTTGTTGACTACATAGGTAGCATACTGATGAGTTGCAGTGCACTGGCAAATATGCTGCTCTCTGCTTGTCTTCTAAGATCAACCAGGCTTTGTATCAGGAGACTGCACAAAGTGTAGCACAGGTTGTTGGTGGTTGTTGTCGTCCAGCCTGTGTCATCAGCAATTGGAATTAAGACAGCTTTCTGTCATGCAGCATGGTTTTGGCTTAACCGCAACAGCCTCTCTCTCAATATGACTGAAATAAAGGTAACTTTTTCTGTGAGTGATCATTTTATAAGTAGATATAGCTGAAATCACAGCTCAGTCTTTGTCTTTAATGTATGTGTTTGGTGATTTTCTTATATGACGTCAACAGTTATAAAATCAGGATTTGACCATAGATGGTCCAAACTTTACTAGGTTTAGATCTAAGTCTTGTTTTTTTATGTGACATCTGTGATATATGAAATATGTGATAGTATTGTATATTGGTTATCTTTGTTCTGACATAGTTCTTAAGATTCTTTCTAAAGATACTCTTCAAATATTTCCACATGGTAGTGTCGAGTATGTTTCTGACAACCAGCGAGAAACAAAAATCTTTTCTTTAGCTCCTTTCTCATATAACAAGCTCCACTGATCCACAAACATACACATATGCAAGCACAACAGGTGGATGTTTCTGGTCTTGGTTACTGTACTTGTGTGTGTTCTTTATGTCTAATCCATATAAATGGCAAATCATCGCCAAACCATCATTGAATCTTTGTTTTTCTAGCCACACTAGCTGCAAGGCTAAGAGATGCAGCTTGTGTCTTTTAATTTCAGATGCATACTCCTAAAAAGTAGACATAAGTTGTTACTAGGGATGGATACTGAAACCTGGTATTAACGGGCCCCACTCTCTGCTCTCTGTATGGGAGAAATTAGGAAAAGATGTACTGTTTATTATTCCTACATAAAAATTGTCTCAATTTTATCTCAGCAACTCCATTTCTGATTTAGACAATCATGTATGATGCATTTTCCAAAGGCAGAAGAGAGAGCTTTCTCTCTCTCCCTGACCCTGTGTGTGAGAGGCGGGAGCAGGTCTGTGTCACACGCTGGAGCACCGTGTGGCACACACACACACACACACACAGATTTTTCTTAACTGAAAGGACTAAACATTCAAAAGTGTGGTTAAGTCTAAGGGTGGAAACATAAGCGATCTCTGGAAACATCCAGTCAAAGTCTATCACATACAGAGGGATGTACAGTTTTTGACAGACTAGCTCATAGTTCATCCGTTGTTGCGCCATGTGTGTTTTGTTTGCTAGCAGCCTGAAGCCCACAGACAGAGTTAACATAATTATACCAACATTGTTTAATGATGAAAAGTAATCATTAGCCAGTTTATTGTTCTGGGTGAGTTCTTAAATTCAGTCTGAAATGGACAGAGCCTCATCTGAACTGTTCAGAAATTCAGTTTCCGGTTAAGACACTCACAGCAGGGGGGTGGACTTAGTGATGTGGGGGCTGCTTGTGAAACTAATGCATACTAAAATGAATCATTGGGTATTACACATGTTTTACATTTCCATTATTACAAAATCAGTCCGTAATAGTGATCTGTTCAAAACAATGCTGTTGAAGATTGCAACTCAAGAACATTAAATGATTAATGTAATGTTAATTCTGTTCTTAATTAGTTTCATTTCGTCTTACAAAATAACAGAAAGTGCCGATAAGAGTACAGTTAAAGTACCGAATCGATAAGCAGTATCCGTGAAAGTAGTCGTACCGTTAAATCTTATAATCTTAATTTAACCCATTACTAGTTGTCGCTCACACAAAATTCTATTTTTATATGCAATGATCTCTGAAAAGTGTTGTATAGAACCTGTTTTCTCCTTACATTATGAGGGCAAGATGGGCGTTTTACGAAAACTTAAAACCAGCAAATTTAAACTTAAGGAAGTTGCTTACAAATGGTCTTTAACAGGCACAAGCAGTGCTTTAAAAAGGTATACCTAGATGGGGCAGCTATTATGCACACATAGTTAAAAACGAACATAAGCACTGATAAGTGATAATTGCCAGTAGGAGTCACTTATAACTAACAATTTTACTAACAGTCAAATTTATCAAGATACTCAAGCTGTTTTGTTGTATATGTTTGCGAGATCTGACAACACATACACACCATGCAGTCACACAGGGTTTTCCAGGCACAGCGCCTGAGCAAAATAATCCGCAAGATGCTTAATCTTCTCTACCCCATTTTGGTGATGGACTTCAGCCTCTCCTCTCTGACACACACACAGGGGGCAGTGCAGAGACGGCAGTGGAGACAAGTGAGGAGTGAACTTTTTATGGAGGAGATGACCGATAGTGACTGATGCCGGTGTTCTCCATTCAGCTTCACTTGGTATTTTCAAGTCAGGAATATTATATAGTTTATTGACATTTTACATTTGTTTCCAGAGAGATATTATTGAGTTTATACACAGTGACTCTGCTGCTGTGAATATTATTGTTGCTGCTTTAGAAACCAGTTTTGTTCATTCTAATCCTGTTCTAAATGTTTTATTCTTTTTAAAAATCTTCTTAATAATAATAAGAACCAATACAAGTATAAATGAAAACCGGATAAGCTGTACTGTATTGATGAGATAAGATAAATATAACATTATGTAGCTGAGAGAACCCCCACTGTCACTGCTGCAAACTCAACATAAGCCTCCAGAAACTTGGGGAAAACCCTGCATTCACACTCAGCATGTGAACATTTGACTTGTCAGATGGAGCCTGGATGTATGGGCCACGGTGTCAATTTGGTGGTGACTGTCATCAATCACCAGCCATTTCCTCAGTTGAACATGTATGCTGTGTGCTGGTGCAGAGTAGATTGACCAAACATGGAAGTGTGCAAATAGTGAGATGACTACCTGTGTTTGTGTTAATGGTACCACACATGGTAACATGTGGCTGCACTTTTATAATGTCTGGCAGTCCTAACCTGTTTTACTGTGACAGAGTTCATTTTGCACTTGTTATGACTTATTTTTCATTATTTATTATTTGATAAAACTTTAAGTTCCATAGAGATGATGCTATATTTTGATTTAAAATCAAACAATAGTTATCTTTAAAATAAAATTCATCAAAAATTAATTTCACCCCAGAAAAAAACTCAGGACTCTGATTGTCAGGCTGGCTTGGAGGATATTTTTGTAATGTTTCATTTTCTTTTACAAAATATATTATCAAATAAAATCAGATATTCTAGGATGACTCTCAAATGCATTATACACTTCTTATTTTAGAATCACTGCATGTGACAGAACTACAGTTCTGGGTGAACATGCTTATAGAGAATCTTACCTTGCTTCATGCTAAAGATTTTACATCTGTAACAATTTACTGTTTAAAAGCTAATGTGTTGCTGAATGTCTACATCAATGAAAGATGCAATATTTCATAATCCATACTGACAAGTCCACTGACCTTGCTTTGATATTGTCACAGAAGATGTCATACATTCAAACACTTGCAACTGTTGACCATGTTGATAAGTTGGACAGATAAGCAGTAACATTGCTAACATGCTCTAAATGTAAAGCAGGTAATGTTTAGTGTTGTGTGTTTCCACATTTTAGTTAATTTTGTTGGAAATATATGATGATGTGTATTAGCACAAAACACACAAGCTGAGGCTGATGGGAATGTCATTGGTCAAAGTCTTGGACAAAAAAAAAAAAAATACAATAAAAACATTTTTGTTCAGAGCTTTTGCATGTGAAATGTTGTATTATAGTGGGTAAATGCAGGCCCCTTCCCTTAAAATGTTACCCCAGCAACTGTGACATGATGGAGGTTTTACTATCCTGATGTAAATATGAATTCAATACTCAATACCTACTTGAGTTTCTGAGCATGAAAGCGACGTCTGTCCAAAATTGACTCAGTGTATATGGATGTGTGTACAAAAATTTCCCAAATATATAAAGAGATGGATGCTAGTCATAAAAATGCCTTGAAATTCTGATTAGACAAAAAACACAAATCACAATACCAGTTAGTACCATCTGCTCATGTTTTTCTTCAGGTCTGCATTACAATAGCCAGAGCTAGACGCTGCATTTAACAAGCAGCACAGTCTGCTGTCCACTGCTGTAGTGAAGCTGTTTTCTGTGTAGCAGCACAACACGTCAAATGAGCCATGTAATGTCCCTTCGCTGTTCTGACAAGCCTTATGAAAAATGCATGAACACTAGTTTGTCTGACTCTCCGGTGCTTCTCTATACCTATATGGAGGTATGGGAGGTGGGGGGGTTGTCAGATGGATTGTTGTAATGGTGGTAATAATAGTTTGATATATACATATACCAATTATTAATAATACATTTCTGTTCTCGATTTTACAGGGAGCCAATTGGGGGGACCAAGTGGGAGAAATATAATCTCTTTTTCTAGTTCCTGTCAGTACTTGTGCTGCAGCATTTTGGATCCACTGGAGGCTTTTGGGAGTTATTGGGACATCCTTATAATGAGGAAATACAGTAGTGTAGTCTAGAGGTAACAAATGTATGGACTAGTTTTTTGGCATACATTTGATGCAGGGTGTTTCTAGTTTTCACAATATTGCACAGGTAGAAGAAAGCTGGAGACTTGTTTTATGCGAGGCAAAGGATATATCCTGGTCAAAAATGACTCCAAGTTTCCTTACCAGTTTTGCGGTGTGCCACTGCTAGATTATGAGCGCTGCTGCTACTAATGATTTTCCCTCTCCTCATTCTTCATAGGACATCTACGTCAAATTAACATTAGAGTAGTGTTGCTCCTTTAGGGAATAGGGAAGTGTGTAACAAGCAGCAGAAAAGTGACGGTGAGGCCGTGAATGCGAGCGGAGCAGAGGAAGAGGTTAGCAGTAAGTTGTCGGTATGGCAGTAAATGTGGGCTGCAGTGCGTCAATTATAAAATAAATAAATGCTGCAGCTTCTCAAGACCAAGAAAAGTCTTATGTTGTTCCTCCAACTGCTGGAAAAAGTGAAGGGGGTTAGCCTGAGCAAACATCTCCCCAAGAAAGGCTAATGTTAACTGTATGTTTTTTGGCTTCTATGAAACGTTAGCAACATTCATAGGAAGTCATGTTAATTAACTGCTTGCCATTACTACCTGTGTCCAGTGTTAAGATCCTCTTTTAGTAATTAAAGTATAATTAATGGCGCCACAAGGTAAGGCAAGCTTCTTGACTTAGCTGCAATGACAGTACTACCTCACTTACTTTTCAGTGAACATCAGGTACAAGCTTAGTGTATTGAAGCTGGATAGATTGCAGGGAGTTTTCGGCCTGTATGCGCTCTCGCTCGGATTGTTGTTTGGTCAACTCGGCTATGGTCTGAGCTTGCATCTTCTCTCTCTGTAGCTGCAACTCAACTTGGAGTCGTTCTCGTTCGGCTTGTAGGCGCTCACGTTGGGCCTCTCTCTCAGACTGTAGGTGCTCTCTTTTTAACCACTCTGCTGCTTGGCGTTGTGCATCTCCTTGCATAGCTACCATTTGCTGTTTAAGTAGCTCTAGTAGCACTTGGTTGTCACTTCGTCCTGACATCGAGGAGTGTACTGAGCTGGGGCTGTTTGGACGTGTGCGTCTCTTGTGCCATCGGTGAGTCTCGTCGGTAGAGTCAACATCAGGCCTAAGCAGCTTACTAAGAGGTGTAAAGCTGGCAGCATCTAGCTTGGCTATGTCGTCTAAGCTATGACTAGCAGGCAGGTCCAACATGCGGCTAGTCGTAGTTGGGGCGAGGTTACTCGTGCTACAGCTATGCAGTTGGTCTGTAACAAGTCTGGGGGGTAACTCAACGTCATAGTCATCTAAATGTCTAGGGAGTTGTCTGTCACGTTTGGGACGTTCAATATGGGGAGGGCTCTTATCTCCTACAGAGTGTCCACTACTAGCCATTGCGGCGGTGCTAGCCTTATGTAAATCCGGCTCGAAGGACCATGTATTGAAGCGTCAGAGTCTTTTGTATATATTTATTACTCAGATGAGCTTAACTGAACTAAATATATACAAAAGACTCTGACGCTTCAATACACTTAGAGTAAACTAAAATTTGTCCTGTACACACACATCTTGATGGTTAAATCATATTTAAATTTTTAGATGAGTCTATTAAACTGGTTGGTGAGAAGAGAAAGGAGGATGGTGACCATGGAGGGGTTGAGGTTATTAAATCAGGGATGCAAACTAATTTTACACTGATGAGAAGTGGATTTTAATGTACAAATGCCTATACAGAATGGAGGAAAAAAAAAATACAGGTTGGCATCGCATCTTCATGGACACTGGCACAACAGCACCACTGGTGAAAAAGATTCTGGGGGGAATCACTGCTTACTGTAGAACTACAGGCCAAGGTAATGTCATTCAAACTAACAATATGATTAGGTAATGTTTTCTAGTACAAAAATACAGGTCATGGAGGCCTTAATCTCTTTAAGATTAGGGGGTGGGAGAAAAAAATTGATTCACTTGAGAATTGTAAGTCTTTTTTTCATATTTTTTTTAATTGCAGCACAGATTCCTGAGCCAATATTTATTGTATCATTTACACTGCGCTATTGTATTAACAGCTAGCAGCTAACAGTTAGCCCCAGAGCTACCTGGTTAACACAATATTAAAGGAGAGCTTTTTGTTCAAATGGTGACTGGACGTCGCCAGCTGCTCGCTTATAGTGGATAAATCCTCATGTTGACTGGAGGTCGCCAGTTGCTCGCTTATTGTGAATAAATCCTCATGTTTAACCGTGCTGTTGACCCGTAACAACCTGTAACTTCTCTAACCTCTAATTGCAAACAGTTAACAGCTAACTGTTGTTGTCTGACTATCTGTTGACCAGAAGCTTCTACTTCACAGTAACTACATCAACACTTCCCAAGATGAGCTTGGTGCTTCAGCATAAAAGCACCAGTAGTTCTGTTTTGATTTATTTCATTATAACAGTATATTATTTAACTTTATTTACCTTAACTATAACAGTACTTATTAACTTAACTTTATTGTAATAGGAGTTTATTTAACTTGATTACAACAGTACTTTATTTCACGAACAGGAAGTGGACTAATATATTGGCCTATGGCCAACTGACCACTTGAGGTTATAAATATAACTTTTCCATATTAAAATGTGTTACATCGTGCTACTTGATCCACCTCCATAGGAAACAGCATTTCACCTCTTCACCCCTCTCCAGTTAATCATGTTGTTGTTTTCCCCATGTTCCTTATAATGTATTTACATGTGCGTTTATTGTTGATAGTTAAAATTGTTGATAGCACTGAAACAGTGAGTACCTGTAATACAAACAATATGTGTTTATTTACCTATAAAAATATGAAGGCAAGTGGATACTGCATGACACATGTGTCATACATCATCACAAAGGCAGAATCAGGAAATAAGTTTTATTGCCAGGTAGGTTTTTACTTACAAGATATTTGGCTTGGTGATGGTGCAGTATCCAATAAACATTTAACAGGAAATAGCAATAAAAAGGTAAAATACTGCAACAGTCAAAAAGATAAATATACATAGATACACATATTCAAAAAATAAAACAATGAAAAAAACTATGTACAAAAGTGTTGACAAAACTCCTGCTGTGTAGGATGTGCAAAAGATATTCCTAACACAAGCTTATAATTGCAACAATCTTTGTTATGAGTTTTTGCATGTAACTTTACACACAAATTTTGTATATTTAATAACTCTTTAACGTTAAAAAAGTATGCCCACCATATTAATGGTTTTACCTCATAGAAAAATGTCCAAACACCTTTCTGAGTTAATTATGATTTCAATTACAAAAATCTACATATTGATTTGTTTAATTAATTAATTAATTTTATTTCAGACTAAAAAGTATAAATTCAATACATGTGATTATATTGATGTGATTTAATCTAAAATCATGTGCATTTAATGGATATAAAAAAAGAAAAACAATCAACTCATTAAACTATTAGCCTTACTTAAAACAAAAAATGGTCCTGTGCCCATGGGGCCTGTCTGGTTGCTTGTGTTGTTCTTTCCAACCATAAGTCCTCCTCACAAACTGTTGTCATTGTTGTTCAAAATTATTGGAAGTCTTTGCAGATATGAAAGTGTTGTCTTTGAAGTTGCACCAATGAGTGCCCATTGTATGCACCTGGTATAAACTCAGATACAAATTCTGATTGGCTGCAGAATTGTTCCTGATTTAACCTTTTCAATGTTTTTTGGAAGTAAATTAATTCAAGACTGCAGTTCAAGAAATTGTTTGCAATTCCTCACATGACCAAGCCTCTACATGTCATTAGATAAGATATATGTCAATTAACGAACAAATCTATGTAAAATTACAGAACTAATACTTCTTTATTAAAATGATGCGCTGACAGCAAGTGGCAGCAAGTCTGTATAGGTCGTAGTTTTTTGTAAGATATTTGTATATATTAGTGTATTTTTTGTCGATTTTTTTTTTATTCTACGTCATTGTTTCGTCATATTAAGGAGAAAATAATGTACACAAAGGAAGAACTCCTGGCTTTAAAGTTTACCAGATATGGAGTTAAACATCTCACACCGGCTGAGCTGAAGAAGCCCTCCGTGGATGCAGAGTCAGGGCTAAGCTAAACCTTTTCTACCATTGTTTCTCATGGGAAATGTCAACTCCCTGGCTAACAAGTATAATGAACTGGAGGCACTTGTGAAGGACCAGCGAGAATATCGTGAGTGTAGTCTCATGTGATTCAAGGAGACCTGGTTAAGCGATACAATACGAACAATAGATGGCGCACCCCTGGTCATATCACAGTGAAGGAGAAGATCTGCCGTTGGGATATTGAATTGTTGGCAGTTGGTCTTGGTCTAAGACTGCCCTATGTACCGAGGGAGTTCTCACACATCATCACCCTTGTTGTTCACATTCAACCACGAGCAGAGCCTGCAGTCGCATGTGACGTCCTTCATGAGACTGTTGCGAGAGTGCAGACCAAGCACCCTGATGCATTCATTGCAGTATCGGGGGATTTTAACCATGTCACTCTCACCTCTCACCTGACTGGCTTCACTCAGTATGTTGATTGTCCCACAAGGGAAAATAACGATAACGAGATGGTCATCGACTTTCGGAGGTCTATTATTATTATTATTATTATTATTATTATTATTATTATTATTATTATTATTATTATTGTTATTATTATTATAATAATAATATTATTATTATTATTCACATTCGAGGGAAGGACGTTGAGGTGATGTCATCTACCGGAAGGGGCAGAGCCGGCTCTTTTTCCTCTGGAAGCTCAGGTCCTTTGATAAAACATGTGCAGCATTTTACTGCAGATGTCAGTGAGTGGTGGCCAGTGTACTCTTTTATGCTGCAGTCTGCTGGGGTGGCAGCATGTCTGACATAAACGACATGAAACAAAGAGAATGGACAAGCTGGTCAAAAAGGCTGGGTCTGTGGGAGTATGGACTCACCCAGGACTGTTGTGGAGAGACACATGCAATGTAAGATGGAGGCCATCTTAGACATTACCAACTTATTATTACTGTTTATTTATTATTAACTTTGTTACTTTTAGTTAAAAAAAATGAGCCGTCCCTAAAGTTAGGCCTGACACGCCCATTATTTTTAGGAGTTTCTCCTACATCATTAAGTTAGGAGCTACTTCTAGGCTTAACATGCTTTGTGAATACGGGCCCTGATCTATAGCTGATATGGGAAGAAGGTTCATATAAATGTGCCCAAAACAGCAAATACTACATGAAGGCATAGTACAATCTTAAAATGAGATTGTGAGCAAAAAAAAATATTTGGTCACTCAAACAATAAAGGGACAATAAAGACATAGAATTATATATATTGTTTCTTTCTTATCATACCTTTTTGATCATAATGCACATTCTGCAATTTCCCAGACAAAAATATACAGTATAGATGTCTTTATACACAAACTCAATAGGTAATGGTCCATGAAAATCACTATCGATGATGTAGTAAGCAACTTTGATAGTGTAGCAAGTGAAGCTAAAAGCTGCTTAAGCTGCAGAAACACTGCACTTTGTTTGAAGTGGCAAGCTAAAAACCAAGTAACTCAAGACAAAATAGCTTAATACAATCAAACTATTTCACAAAAAGAAACCACCTCTAGACCCCTAATTCTGCAGTAGATTCCTAATACAGATTTCACCAACCTGATGACCCTAAATGCCAAAAATCATCTCAACCAGCCCAGAATTGTCAAGCCCCACAAGTTCAATGGAAAGCAATGGTACTGATATCAGCAAGACATGTATGTACACATGTACATGCCCTAAATGAGGGGGTCTGCAATAAAGCTATACCACTGTGTGTAACCGGGTTGAAACACTTATGTACAGTTAATATCCATTTGGTGGTGATGGAGTTTGTGTGTCTTTCAATGTTAACGTGTGCGTGGTTTTGGGAAATGCGTTAGTTTAACCTCCACACAGCCCTTTCAAGTCATCAGGACTGGTCAAAATGACCTTACAATATAATGGGTTTTAACCAAAATTGTAGTACAATTATAGAATGCAAAGAACTACACATCAACACGCACACACAAATACACGCAAATACACCGTGTTGATTGATCTTAGAGTTGCTCTCATATCATCCTGATTTTCCAGAAGCATAGCAAAAGCTCCTGCCACCCTGATGATACTGGGGTCAAAGTCACCTGAATCTTGTATGCTCTCAAAACACTGCATGAGGTCCTCTCTGTGCTCACAGAGTTGATGGCACAGCTGTGAAAGTTCCAACTGATGTTGCTGGGTGTAGGTTGTATATGGGCCACTACCTTATCAAGAACACCTGTCCGCTTGGGTGATCTTGAAAAAAAGCCGGAAGATCCACCCAGGTCAAAATTCTCACTTAGAATATGTGAGAGGTGGCCTGTTGCATTATCAGGTTGAGCTGATGTGCTAAGCAGTGGATGTAGTGGGCATTTGGGTACACATTTTGTATTTTCCTCTGAACACATGCAGTGGCACCCTTAATCACACAGGCTCCATCATATGCCTGGCATATGAGCTTACTTTTCTGATCCTCAGGAAGGAGACAGCCAGACGCTGCTGTAGCTGTGGCTGACAACAGAGGGATGAAATTTTCTCCTACACATTGTTTTTGGCATCAAAAGCACAAGTTGGGACTGTGTGGCAACATCCATGGTCTCATCTGCCTGGATTAATAAAAAAAATAAAATAAAAAATCACAGCTCTGATGACGTGTTCCCTCACAATTGACAGCATACAGTCCAGTAGCTCTATGTGAGGTCTCCCTTTCCTCGTGGCCAAGTAAAGCAAGCTCAACAGATCCACAAAATTTCACACAATCGATTATTCTGGACAGGACTTGCTGTTTTTTTGTCACCTCTATATTGTGCCTTCTAATGACAATCCTTTAGCCCCCAACTAACTGTTCAGCAATGCTAAGCCTGCCAAAAAAACCTAGCTTCAAACAGCTATCAAGATGACTGCGGCTACTTTTGTGCCGTTTGCACTTTTCAGAAAGGTGTTGACGGTACTGTACTAACATCCACAACATTTCAGTGCAGACACTTTGAAAAAGCAAACAGGGAAAGCAATAAAAGGTATTACTTATGTTGGGTAAACACCTGGCATATCAAACCAGGCATATCAAATGGAATACAAGTGAATCAAGACGTAGCGTTCTTCACAGAGCAAAGACAAGCTGGAAAATGCAAGCGGAATAGTGCTACAGTACAGATATGACAACAACGGCAGCCATTACCAGTTACTAATCCACTGGATAAATTCGGTAAGAGATCAAGATGTGCCGTTTCTCAGAGCACATTCAACCGGGCTAAAAATTGCCCCCACAAGAGGAATGAACAAGTAAGATTAACTGAAAATGTAAGTGTTGAGGAATGCAACATCCCACTGTTTACAAAAGCCTCCATATCTGACTCAGAAATCTTTCTGGCTGAATCACTGGGGTCAGCTATTATTGACACTGCTTATACTTGTACAGTATGTGGGGGAAAATGGCTGGAAAGCTACATGAAGGATCTCAGCCAAGATCAAATAAACAAGCTTCTGCAAACAGAAATTCCTAGTTGCAGACCATTTCCTTTTTGAGATGGAAATATAGTATACTGCACCTGAAAAGTGAAACTCCCCGCTAAAATAGGTCAGTCAAAATGCCATATTAAAGCTGAAGTGGTCGAAGTTGATATCCCACTGCTGAGAAAAACATCCCCTAAAAAAGGCAGGAACAGTTTTAGACATGGAGAATGACAGAGTTGTCATGTTCAAACAGCCTGTACCCCTTGAGTACACTAGTTCTGGATACTACTGCGTGAATATCAGAGATGGAAATACTGAAGAAAGTCAGACTGAAGATGATGTCCTTACAGTCACAGAAAACATATCCACAGATAAGTGAAATAACACAAGTACTTTAGCCATGCATTTGCTGATCGACTACAGAGACTCATTCAGAGCTCTGGTAAACGCAAAGAAAATTATCTCTATTTTACAACGAATAGTACATGACTGCGACATATGCCAGAGATACAGCAAGACCAAGCCAAAGCCTGCTGTTGGTTTACCTTTAGCTTTGGAGTACAGAGTACTGATTCAGATTACTGAATCAGCATATATCAACACATACATTACATGCTTCTAGGAAAGCATTTATAGAAGTTGAATGCTCAGAAAGGAGCTTAGACCCACAGATGACAAATATGAGACAGAAGACAAAGTATATTACAAACAAGCAGGCTGCACAGAGTGGATGGGACCAGGAATGGTCATTGGTCAGAATGGAGTTGTGGTATTTGTAAGACATGATGGAATTCTTGTTAAAGTGCACCAGTCTAGGTTTTTTAAGGTGAACACACGGGATGAAGATAAACAAATGGTGCAAGATGATCCTGACAGAAAGGCAGAAAGTGAAAAATTTGTTGCCAACAATGAAGCAGATAGCTCACAGACTATAAGGGGATGACATCAGTGACAGGGAGGTGAAAACAGGAGAAGTGCTGCACTCACCCATGACACAAACTAATGTGACACAAACTGAAACAGAGCACAATGTATGTGCTAACCCTGTCTCTTCCACAAGTGTAAAGTTAAGAGCAGGGCAAATTGTCACATTTATGAACAGAAATGATGGTGTTCAATGTAAAGTCAGAGTTTTAGGCAGAGCAGGCAAAGGACAGTACAAAAACTGGTATAACCTACAACCACTCCACTTACAAACAGCAAGTGCCATACATAGGTACACACCCCTTAATGAAACAGAAAGAGAGCAGCTGAGATCAAAAATAGGGCAGATATTATGGGTTGCCAAGCAGACTAGGTCAGATGTTATGTTTGACACTTGTAGCTTGGCATCAAATATAAAAAATGCTATGGTACAGTCCATCCATAAAGTGAACAATTTTGTCTGTAAACTTATCTCAGAAAAGGTGACTGTTAAGTTTCAGCATTTGGGTAACAGTAATGCTTTGAGCCTGGTTGTTTTAAGTGATGCGTCCCTTGGCAATCTTCCAGATGAGGTACAAAGGGTGGAACCTTAATTGCGCTTATGGGAGAAACTCTTGCTATGTCAGACCGAATAGACAATGCTATCTTTTTTGCAACGCTCTTTTCAGAGCTCACCACTGGTAATGGCTGAACTGAATGGTCTTCCGTTGATCTGTGTGACTCACTCCCTGTTCAATGCTGTTAAGTCAACTAAACATGTCACAGAGAAGAGACTCTGGTTGGCAATAAGTAGTATTAAAGAGCTCATACAAAGCAAGAAAATCAAAGAGGTTCGATGGTCAGATATAAAAGCCCAACTCACTGACAAAAAAGGGAGCTTCAGCTCTGATGCTTTTGAAAGCACTAAGTTAAGGACTGTGGAGTCTGTGATGAAACATAAAACAAACAAAACAAGCCCTGCTCCCAAACCCAACCAATCCCTACTAATATAGAAGAAGACAACGAAAATAAAACCCTATCTCCAGCCTTACCTTTCAAACAAAACTACAATATAGCAGCCACCCATAACCTAGTGTTGCCAGACAGAAAACAATAGACAGGAAAGAAAACCTGATAAACTAAACTAGACTAAACTAAAGATGATCCCAAAAACTGTAAACATCCACTCAACAATCACAACCTCAAAGCCAACTCCAGAAGAGCTAACTATACACACGTTGTCATAGTTCCGTTGGCATATATATCTGCTTCATTTCACATTGCTCTTTTCCCACGGCAAGAATGATGATTTTGCAACAAACCCACTGTAGTGGAGAGCAGGAATATCCTTGGATAATCCTTGGAGGTTGACACACATTATTCCAAGATTGTCACTCCTACTGGTCATCGTAATAGCGTAAGTTAGCTCTTTTTATTAGGGATGCTCCAATCAGAATTGTTTGCCGATCCACGGTTGTTACCAAACAATTTTGGCATGCATTGCAGATGGTGTAGGTTACATCACACACTTCCACACAACTGGCGCAGTGAACAAGATGGTAGGCAGGACTACAATTGAAGAGTTTTCTCTCAGCCACGGACACCAGAGTATTAACCACACATGATTGTTTCAAAGGTGATTGGTGACTATTTTTTATGAAAAACGGCTGATCATGATCAGTGGCTGATCAATCGGCACATCCCTACCTTTTATTGTATTATGTACATAAGCCCTGAAAGGCAAGTAAATTTTTTTTTTTCTTGGGAAAAAAATTAATTTCTCTGTAAAAAAAAAACAAAAAAAAAAAAAAAACTCATATGCAAAGATGAAAAAAAAAAAAGCTTGACAAACTTATTAGTATTTGTCTCTCCTTGGTATAATAGTGGCATTACTGATGGGTTTTGTGGTATAAGGATGGAGGCAGGGTGTGATTAGATGTGTGAAATCCCCCTGGAGATAACTGTGTCATTCGTTCATGAATTATGGTGAACTACTGCATGGAGCTTAGACAATACCACCTGCCAGGGAACTAATCCTTTATGGCTATAAACATGCTGGCCTCTTTGCAGAGCTGGATGTGGATTAAAACCTGAGCCCAGATGGGTTACTTAGCCTTGCAGCATGTTGCCTTTTGTCTATATTCTTAATTACAAAATCAATTTGGCATTGTTTTTCATCACTGACCTGCCCATCTTATCACTAACATTGTATACTCTAGATTAAATGCTACATTAAATGAGCAGTATATTTCCTAATTTCCAGCCAGAGATGATGGTGGCAGTCAGTGATATAAGCTAGACCAGTGACTACAGCTGTCTCTTGTGTCTGAGGGAGTTTCTTGTTGATTTGTATTGAGCCAGACCTCCTGCTACAGCTGTATGCTAATTTGCCCTCTTAGTTCTTCTGTATCCTAGCTTTATTGAGTGAAAACACGAAGCACTGTTTTATACAGCATCTGACTTTCTTTATTCCCTAGTGGTAGACAAAGCTCAGAGGTTTTTGTTCCATAGATACTCTCACTTGTAGTTTTATGCAGGCAGTCTGTCAAATTACAAAATTTGACACAAATGTGCTTTACAGTTGTGGTTTTGATGAAATCCTGTTTTAAAGCTAACAGCGGTTGGCCGGTTTGGTTGAGCCACCACTTTCAATGGATTCATTCAATAGCATGCTTCCCCAGATCCTACGGAATTTTATGAGTTTTGAGTGAAATACCGTGACAGCTATTTGATAGATAGACATGGAATTTGGAGGAGAGATTAAAAGGTCCCAAAAGAATATACTATGACTTTGGCAGCACCAGCATAAGCTTTCACCTGTTCAGTGAAATATGTCAACATCTACAATATGATAATACTGATGGAAGTTTTTGGCTCAGTGTAATGTAACTTGGATTATTATTTTCCGTTGTTAAAAGTGGTACTGCAGCCTAAACCATAAGAGATAATGGCATGAGATTGGCAGGGCTGGTATAGACTCCTGCACGTACCTCAGACACCAAAAATGACACATGTCCATCATAAGATATCGCTATACTCAAGGAAAAAGCGTTTTGGCCTCTAACTCCCCCATAGTACATTGCACATTCAAAAACAGAGATCCATGGGGAATGTAAAATTATTTCCAGGGACATTATATTGATTTTCTTTTCTTTTTTTCTAATGTTTCTTTTAAAAATGTACTTTAAAATTGCTTGAGGTATGCTTTACTCTTTGGAAACTGAATGATGCCAATGACTAATTTCTTTTTTTTGACAGTGGAATAATTATCTTAATCTTACTTAATCTTAGTATAACAAGCTCTGCTGTTTTGTAATCATAAAATATTTTTTTTGTGATTATAGGAAAGTGAAGCTTGTTATGCAGATAACACAACATATTTAATCTGTTATCACAAGGATACAAAGTATAGAAAAAAATTAATCCCAAAGCCACTTTACGTCCTTTATCTGTTCATTGTTTTTAAGAAAAAAGGCTACACCTTTTGTTATGGGCAGTCTACCCAGCCACCCTGGTTTCCCAGCTGCTCAGAAACTGCAGCGAAGAGGAGGAGCACTTCCAATTCACTGAGCCTCGACTGCATTATGTCAAATAAACTGCATTCATTACATTTTTTATCAGTCAGTAATGGCCAGTGTACTTTTATATGCTGTAGTCTGCTGGGACAGCAGCATGTCAGACATGAACACATGAAGCCTAGACAAGTTGGTCAAAAAGGCCCAGTCTGTGCTTCAGGACTGTTGTGGAGAGATGCATGCAATGTAAGATGGAGGCCATCTTAGACATTACCAACTACCCTCTCCACAACATTCTGGCAGGACAGAGAGGCAGCTACAGCTGCAGCAAACATCTCATCTTGCTGTGCTGCAGAACAGGGAGGTTCAGGAGATCCTTTGTTCCCACTGCCATCAGGCTATACAAACATCTTAGCCAAAGGAAGTGGACTGATTTAATTATTGTTTATTTGTTTTTAACTGTTATTATTATCATCAACAATGAGCTAATGCACACATCAATTTCCCCTAGGGGGTAAATAAAGTATCTGTCTATTTATCTATCTATCTCGCTAAAGGAGTAGGAGGAATATAAGAACATGAGACACAATGAGCAAGAGAGTGAAGGAGAGTGGGAGAGAGAGAAAACATTGGAAACTGCTAAGCTAAAGAACTAGTAGATATGAATAGCATATAAACAACAGAAATGACAGCAACTAGAAATGAGAAAATACACTTACTGCAGCACAGCAATAAAAGTCCTTCAACTTCAACAGGAGCAGATCAATTTATTTAAGGTAAACACAAGAAACTTGTGCTACATTAGGTACTAATTAGCTACATAGGCTTTGTACTAAAGTACCGCTATGACCAACTATACATAATCAAACAGAGGGAATAAAAATCTAACTATTTTACCGCTGTTGTAGTCCAGCCAAAAAGAACATGCAATATCTACATAGATATTGGGTGTACACAGCCAGAAATTAGATGAAAAAAAATCAACAGTTTTAAATTTTTAGTTTCCTGTTAAATTGAATATTCATCCACATCTGTGACAAATTTTCAGACACACCAGGAATAGACCAAAATGCACAACTCAAAAACAGTCCAGTTTCCAAAAAATCAGGTCCTTTAATAAAAAAACAAGTTCAGTACACAGGAGTCAGTCAGTAGAGGCAAACAGATCAAAAGGGCTAAGAGTAAAGTCAAGGGGTAAAAAAAAACACTTGGAGACAAAAAACTAGAGAATAAAGGCTTGTACACTCACAACAACAGGCAAAGACAAACTGGCAAAAGGAGCAGGGAGCACACAGACTAAATACACAAGGGAGGCAGGAATAATGAGGAACAGGTGAAATACATCAGGGCGGGGCAGACAATCACAAAGGTGGGAAACACACACAAGGGCAGGAAGTGGATCTGAAATGAGAGGACAGTTAGACAACAAAATAAAACATAACTGAAAAAGTGAGAAAAAACTAAACCATGATCTAATGTCAAGACAAGGCATGATAGTCTGGACCTAAAAAGACTATCAGCAATGTAACACCATTAAGTGGTAATGATTTTTAATGGCACACCATTCCTCACATTAGCTAATACATTTTTATGTTGCCCCTGTACCGATTGGGTCTTCAGCTTTACTGGCTCAGCATCTGCTTCCCTCCTAACAAGGTTTTATTGTTGAAAGTTGATGTTTACTTAGACCTATAATTGTATTTTTATAAATCCAGTGGAAGTGCAATCATAGTACTGAAAGAGAGATTTATGGGTCTTTGTTAGAACATTTTATTGCACTCAGAAGCACTTAGGTTTCAGATATTTGATTTGGAAAGGTAATAGTTTTCTCAGAATTCACTTTTATGTTGAGGAAAAAAATCTGGTTTTGATGGGCTTTTTTGCCATCAGCTGTTATTGGTGGGCATTGAATGACTTCCATAGAAATGGTTTGTGAAAGACTGACTGTGAAACATCAACATTTTGAAAACACGTACCTCGTGTATCTACTCTTGACAGTCTTTTTGATGGAAAGCAAAAACTGAGGAAAATATTCATTTTCAAAATTATGGCTATGGTCTTCCATTCATACAGTTCATGCAGTTACATTTGTGCTGGGATATGTGCATTCGGGAAGATGACCATTGGGAAGTTCTACCAGAGCAGCAATGAATGATTCTGGATTATTAGAATTTGCTTCTTACTGGCATAGGCTACTGGTTGTGATAAAATTGGAAAATCTGGAAACATGGGCATGTGGCTACAGCAAAGTACACCAGCAGTCAGACAAGTTGTTAACACACCAAAGGTTTTTTCCAGATTATTCAAATCACACTATTTGGTGGTAAAACTGAAAGCGCAGCACAGAAAAATTGCATGCATGACATAAGTATGGCTAACCCTGGGGCTTGTTTAGACCCTGTTTGATCTTCTGGAGAAGGGTGGTAGTCACTTTTCTCACAGTTACTTTCTCATCAAAGTTGCAATTCTATTCCTCTCAGTTTCACTTAGACCTTTCTCTGATCACTCTGTCGTCTTACTCTTTACAGGTCCATGGGGTCGGTGTATGGGCAGTGAGTGTGGTCCTGGAGGCAGCCAAAGTAGGGCAGTATGGTGTGCCCATTCTGAAGGCTGGACGACCTTGCACACCAACTGTGATCAGATGGAACGTCCAGACAACCAGCAGAGTTGTTTCAGAGTGTGCGACTGGCACAAAGATCTGTATGACTGGCAGCTGGGTGCATGGAACCAGTGTGTTCCAGTGTCGATGCGCAGTGCCGGGGTGCAGCGCCCTGCTGTATGCACCCGGGGAGAAGAGGGCATTCAGACCCGTGAGGTGGGCTGCGTGCAGAAAGTGAATGGTGAGCCTGCAGAGGATGCAATCTGTGAATACTTTGAACCTAAACCACGCCTAGAGCAGGCATGTCTTATTCCCTGTCCTCGGGACTGTGTGGTGTCTGAATTCACCCTGTGGACTCCCTGTTCAAAAACCTGTGGATTGGGCTTACAGAACCGGATTCGCTTCATCCTTGCTCCACCACTGTTTGGCGGAGCAGCCTGCCCAAACTTGACTGAGTTTCAGACATGCCAGCCAGGGCCCTGTGAGGGAGAGGAAAGTCTCTATAGCCTTAGAGTGGGACCTTGGGGGCCCTGCTCTGTCCCACTGTCAAGGCAAGCTAGACAAGCTACAAAACCACCCAGGGAAAGTGATACAGATTCCAAAGAGGGTGACCAACAGTCCAGAGAGATCGAAAAACCATCCACAGGGGCTGACAAGCAGTCCAGGGAAAGTATCAAACAGTTTGGTGAGGGCGATAAACAGTCAAAAGGAGGTGACAAACAGATCAGAGAGGGTGAAAAACAGCACAAAGGAGACAGATGGTCCAAAGTTGGTAATAAACTGTCCAGTGATGGTGACAAACGTTCCAGATCCAACAGAAAACTGAGTAGGGCAAACAGGAAACCAGACAGGCCATCCCGACAAGCAGACAGGCCCAAACGCCAAAAAAAGGCTAAAAACAAGGAGAAAAGAGAGAAAATGAGAGCGAAAGTCAGAGAGAGGTTAAGAGAAAGAGGCAAGTCAAAGGATCCTCAGACAAAAGAACTTATTAAGAAGAAGAGGAACAGGAACCGTCAGAACCGCCCAGGAGGAAAGTTCTGGGACTTGCAGGTTGGCTTCCAGACCAGAGAAGTGGTGTGTGTCCACAAGAGTGGGAATGTTGAAGCTCTCAGGTAAGAATGACTGAAACAAGTTTTCTCACATGTCACCTCACAGCTTCTGCATTATCCATGCTTCCATCTACAATGATGTGTTACTATGAATTTAACCTGTAATATTTTTTATTCCAAAGGAGAAGGAATCCTCAGACCTGAGTCAGTTTCGAATGATCTCTCTCCTAAATGTAAAGGGGAAGATCTCCTTTAGCGTAATCGCACGGAGATTAGCTAGTTATTTAGAAAGGAATAGCTTAATAAATACTGCAGTACAGAAGGCAGGAATACCAGGATTCGCAGGGTGTTTAGAGCACACTAGCACGATTTGGCATCAAATTCAGGCAGCCAAGACAAAGAAAAGAGACTTGCATGTCATATTTTGGGATTTAGCAATTGCGTTTGGTTCAGTGCCACATAGCCTTATTTGGGAGGCATTTGATTATTTTAGAGTGCCTGGAGTAGTGGTTAATTTAGTAAGGTCATATTTCCAAGACATTAGACAATGCTTAAGTACAGCAGGCTTTACAACAGGGTGGCAGAGGCTAGAAATAGGCATTATGGCAGGGTGTACGATTTCTCCATTGGCATTCACAATGGCGATGGAGGTAATCATTAGAGCTTCTAAGTTGGTTGTAAGTGGAGAGAGGCGGCAGGATGGGATGCGCCTTACACCAATTAGGGCCTACATGGATGACATGACGTTGATAACTACAATGGTGCCATGTATGAAAAGAGTACTTGAGAGACTTAATAAAAACTTAAAGTGGGCTAGTATGAAAATCAAGCCTAGTAAGACTAGAAGTATCTCAATAGGTAGAGGGAAGTTAAGTGATAGGAAGTTTGTAATAGACGAAGAGGAAATTCCAATAATTAGGGAAAAATCAGTAAAGAGTCTAGGTAGGTGGTACAAGGCAGACTTGAATGACGGAGAACAGGTAGTGAAGTTTCCGAAAGATGTTGCTGAGGAACTGGATAGAATAGATAAGTCAGGGCTTCCAGCCAAGTTGTGGTGTCTGCAGTTCGGGTTATTTCCCAGGTTGATGTGGCCACTGTCTGTATATGAGATTCCATTATCTTCTGCAGAAAAAATGGAAAGATTAGTTAGCTTTTACATTAGGAAGTGGCTAGGTGTTCCTAGATGTTTAAGTACGGTGGCACTGTATGGGAAAGGCATACTTCAGCTCCCAATAACTAGTCTAGTGAAGGAGTTTAAATGTACTAAGGTTAGGACAGAGCTCCTGTTATCTGGGAGTAAAGATGCTGTAGTTAGTAAGGTGGTTCCAAACCCAATCAAGGGGAGAAAATGGAATCCAAGAATGGCGGTGCAGGAGGCGGAAGCAACGCTCAGGCATACAGAGATTGTGGGTAATGTCCAAATAGGCCGGGGAGGCTTGGGGCTTGGCCCAGGCAAACCGGTGTGGAGTAGAACAGGTCCCAAAGAGAAGAGAAAGCTAGTTGTGGAGCAGGTTCATAGACAGGAGGAAATATTAAGGGGTGCAAAGGCAGTGGCCCAGGCTAAGCAGGGACAGTGGTTGAATTGGGAAGGTGTAGATAAGAAAAAGCTTAGCTGGAAAGAGCTGTGGAGTATGTAGGAAAGTAGTATTAGATTTTTGATAGGGGCAACATATGACGTATTGCCAATTCCCCAGAACCTAAAACTCTGGGTAAATGGAGACCCGCTATGTTCATTGTGTTCAGGTACTGCAACTTTAAAGCACATTTTGTCAGGCTGTAAGGTTAGTCTGTCGCAAGGCCGGTATACGTGGCAACATAACCAGGTTTTAAAAAGCTTAGCCGCAGGAATTGAAGATTTATGGAGGCAGACAAATTTAGGAGGGTCTAAAATAAAGACAGTTGCAATCAAGTTTGTTCAAGAGGGAGAGAAAGTTGGTAAGACAGAAAGGAGGCAAGGCAGCTTAGAGGATGCTTGTGATTGGGAAATGCAGGTAGATTTAGGAGGAAAGCTTGTTGTTCCCCAGGAAATAGCCAGTACAAAGCTAAGGCCTGACATAGTCTTGTGGTCTAGGAGTAGAATGAGAGTATATTTCATAGAGCTGACTGTTGCATGGGAGGCTTCAGTGGTAGAAGCATATGAAAGGAAAAAGCTTAGGTATGTAGAGTTTGGGGCAGAAGCAGAGCAGCGAGGATGGGAAGTTAGGATTTGTCCAGTGGAAGTTGGATGTAGAGGATTTGTAGCAAGGTCTGTTGTCTCTTTGGTGAGGGAGTTAGGAGGAAGTGGACAGAGTGTGAGGAAAATAGTAAAGGACATGTCAGATAAGGCAGTAAGATCAGCAGTGCATTTGGATGAGAAGAAGTAATGGTAGCTGGGGGCCCAGCAGGGGGAGCACTTAGGATAGACAGACTCTTAGGAGAAGCAAGGAAGATATCCAGGAAGAGGAAGTGTTTTTAAGTGGGGGGTGTGGCCTGTGTGAGCCTCTTTGATACCATGCGGTTAGTTCAGGTGAGTTGGCCTGTATTGTTTGTTTGCATTGCTTTGAATTGGTTTGTAGTTTGTCTTTGACTGTTTAGGTGAGTTTGTTTGTTTTAGGTGAGTAATATTGTCTTGGAGAGTGGGGGAGTAGGGGGAGGTAGAGCACAGCCTAATCCGGAGGGGGAGAGTTTAGCTCAACAAGGCATCTCTCCCTGACTCTACCTCCCTCATTCAAAATGGCCGCCACTTTCTGGGAAAGAAGAAAATCTAGTCCTACACTACAGAACAGAACTGTTTAGGGGAGTTTTTGTTTGCTGAATCTGCTAGTGTGTTTTGTCCTAGTTGATGATAGTGTTGTTTGTGGTAGCATAGGCAAGATAAAGGAGAAAATAGATGTGGTGTGAGGAGCAGTGATGGCTGGCATTAGGGGAGTGACTCTGGGACGCCAGTGATCACTGGCTAGCCTCCTGGAGGTGTTGTGGGACCAACTAGATTAAACACTGGTGAAAGGAGGTTCCCACCTGTTGACCCCGAAGACATGTTAGTTATCACTGCTCATTAGTCTGTATAGCTAAATTAATAGTTATCATAGGACTTAGGATGTTAAGCTTAGGGAGCTATTCACCGGGTCCATTTTCTGTAGCACAAGTTTCTTGTGTTTACCTTAAAAATGTCTTCAATTTCTTAATAGGCTACTCTGGAAAATAATTTAATTTGAGCATTAAGACTGGAATGAGGATTAAAGTATTTTGAAATTAGTACATTCAGGTTTTTATGCAAAGCCAGGGCTGGAGGCATTATGTTTTCAGGTTATCTGATGGCCGTTCATCTCATTCTTATGTATGTTATATCTCAGTAAAGCTATGAGGGAATTTCTTCAAAATTTGGCACAAACATTCACTCTGACTCAAGGAAGAACTGATAAGATTTTAGTAGTCAAAGGTTTTTGGTCAAGGTCACGTTGTTCTCATAAAACACAGTTTTGGCCTTGTGAACATGATATCTTGGTTAACTTGGAAACCGTATTACAAAATAAAACAGGAAGTGAGAAAGTCCAAAACAAAACTAACAAAAAGTGTCTGCCATAGCAAACCATGACAGTTTGTAGCTGTATTCTGATTGGTTAATTTGTTTTTAGCTTTATTCTGATTGGTTGGTTTGTAGCTATATTGTGATTGTTTGGTTAGCAGCTGTATTCTGATTGATTACTTGGTTTGTAGCCTTTTTTTGATTGGTTGGTTTGTAGTTGCACTCTGATTGGTTAGTTGGTTTGTAGCCGTATTTTGATTTTTTTAATTTGTAGCCGTATTCTCAATTGTTGGTTTGTAGTCGTATTCTGATTGGTTGGTTACTATCTGTATTCCTATTGGTTAATTGGTCTTTAACTTCATTCTGTTTGGTCAATTTGTAGCCGTATTCTAATTGGTCAATTTGCAGGTCTGTTCTAATTGGTTTGTAGCTGTATTTTGATTTATGTCATATTCAGATTGGTAAAGTTTTCTAGCTGTTTTCCTATTGGTTAGTTTCTTTGTAGCCATACTGTAATTGGTTGTTTTGTAGCTCTAATCTGATTGGTAGTTTTGCAGCCGTATTCTCATTGGTTGACTTGTAGCTCTATTCACATTATTTGGTTTGTAGCTGTATTCAGATTTGTCAATTTGTAGCTGTATTCTGATTGGTTTGTTGATTTTTAGCTGTAATTTGATTGGTTGATTTGTAGTTGTATTCTGATTGATTCACAGATGAATTCCTCCCGAGTTGACTCGACTGAGCTGCACTAGAGGGAGGAAGTGCTCTGTGATTTATAAGAAACACAATTACATCTTTGCAATTGCATCTTCTGATTGTCATTGAAATATTGCACATTGAAATATTTTTGTATCCCAGGAGCTCCTCAAAGGAATCCCTTCAAATTTGGCAGAAATCATCACTTGGACTCAAGCATGATTGAGCTGATAACATTTTGGTGCTCAAAGGTCAAGGTCCTCACAAAACCTGGTGTTGGCCTTGTGAACGCAATATCTCGGGAACTCTTCAAGGGAATCCCTTCAGATTTGGCACAAATGTCAACTTGGATTCAAGGATGAACTAATTACATTTTCTGACACTGACCTCAGTCACTGCAGGTGTCCCTAAAAAAGCCTTTTCAAGCTGTCATGACTGGGTAAAATGACCTCACACTGATGGTTTCAAATCCAAATTTGTCCCAACAACCATAGCAAGACATGTATACACACATATGTGTGTGAAGTTGATCTGCAATAAAGCTATACCGCTATATTCAAATAGACGATAGCTAAGATAAATGTGCGCGTGGTGTTGGGAACTCCGTCAGTTTAACCTTCAAGCAGCCCTTTGAAGTTGTCAGGACCTGTCAAAATGACCTCACGATAATGGTTTTTAAACAAAATTGTCCTCACAAAGAAAGATATCTACACACATGCAAAGAACTACACATCAACACGCACACACAAGTACACGCAAATACACTGTGCTGATTGATCTTAGAGTTGCTCTCATACCTGAGTTGAAAGGCAGAATTACGAATTAATGAGTTTAATTAGCCAATCAGAATCAGATTTGCCCATTTCTGCAAAGGAACACCTGCTCCTGAATTAGCATTTCAGTCAATCGGAGAGGTGGAGGGTACTCCCATCAAAAACTGTAAAAGATATTGGAATGAGACCAAAACTTGGTGATACTGGCCAAATGAAAATTGTCAACGAAGGTTGGAAATTGAGGGATTTGAAAGTGCTTGTCTGACTTTTTTGAGTTAAATTTTCAAGGATGGCAGTTAGAGTTTGCAGTTAGCTCTGGTTTTATTTGTATAGTGCCAATTTACAACATAAGTTATCTCAAGGCACAAATTTATAATATTAGTTACAGAGACCCAACAATTCCCACAAAGAGCAAGCACTAGGCGACAGTGGCAAGGAAAGACTTCCTTATAAGAGGCAGAAACCTCGAGCAGAACTGGATTATGGGTGGGCGGCCAACTGCCTCGACTGGTTGGGATGGAGAGATAGAGAGAGAGAGAGAGAGAGAGCAAGAGAGAGCACAGAGGAAAAAAACAAGAACGTGCAATGATAGCAATATTAATAATAGCAATAGTAACGCAGTAACAGCAATAGTAATATAATGGCAAATGTAGTGCTCCTCCTGATAAAAATAGTAATGACAGCTAATGACATTAATAATTATCATTATTAATTATAGTAAATTTTAGTCCAGTTAGCGAGTGGAGCTGTGCTTAAAAACAGCAGACATCGCTGAAGATATCACAATCCTCTACAACAACACCACACTGAGTGAGCGAGAGAGACGGTCAGAGAGACAAGCTAGTGCTAACTGCAAAGCCAAAGTAACTAGCAGATCTGAACAGCATATAAACAGCTGCAGAGTTAGTGAGTTAGTAAGTTTAAATGTACAGCAGGTATTTGGACACTGTGATAACAGCAAGAAAGAAAACAACAATATTAACTGTGTTCAGACAGAGTAGCAATATACTCTACCAGTAACAGAAACTGAGATCACACCACACTGATATCAGCACGTCAATATGTGAACGGCGTCACTTCTATTAGTGAAAAGACATCAGTATGAGTTGCTTTCATACCTGATTTAAAATTGTTCTCAGATAAAAGAACAAAATAAGTCAGTTAAAATGTTTCTGAGTAAAGGTGTTACTGTGTTACTGTTGGGAGAGAGGAGTTAAACATGTTATAGGGTGATAATAATAATATATAATAAAACTATAAAATGAAAGAACATCTTTAGGTTACCAGATATATCAGTTCAGAGGTGAGAACAGCAACGAAATCAACCAATGAATTGGTAATGAGTCTAATTAGCTAATAAGAATCAGCTTTGTCCATTTCTCCCCAGACACTGCGTTAGTAGTGTGTATGTGTGTAAGTCTGTGTGTAGGTGTGTGTTGTTAGGCCAGCTCTGCCTCATGAGCTGGACACCATAAATATTGGCTATCATAAATTAAGAAAATATTAATATTAAAAAATATTAATATTTAATAATAACTTTAAAATGAACTAGAAAATTCCAGGGAAATTTTGAGTGCCACGGGGGCTACTGCCGGGATGAGTACATGATTTATTTCCAGTCTTCAAAAGTCACTCTGATCATATTCTGGTTTTCAGAAATGTCTTGATATAAAACAATGTCACATCCATCCATCATGTATTATGTGGGAAATATCTCATATTCTGTCTTGTTTTTTTTAATAAAACAAGAGGCAACATGTCTTCAAACTGGCATTTAAAGGGTTAAAATCCTGAAAACTAATAAACATTTGGTAGGTTTGAGCAGAACTGAAGTGGTTTAAGAGATATTGATATTGAGAAAAAAATATTGATATATGATGATTTTATAGCATTTTCTTTGTGTGTCCTTTTTTGGACACGAGGAACCCC
>NW_019525421.1:369500-370488 GCF_002814215.2 Seriola lalandi dorsalis | reverse complement strand
AAAGCCTTTTCTTCATCTCGGTGTAAAGCAGCACTCCTATAAGTGTTGCTCTCGCATCTGTATGTATGTATGTATGTGTGTGTGTGTGTGTATTGCGTGTGTGCAGTGTGTATTGCGTGTGTGCAGTGTGTATTGCGTGTGTGCAGTGTGTATTGCGTGTGTGCAGTGTGTATTGTGTGTGTGCAGTGTGTATTGTGTGTGTGCAGTGTGTATTGCGTGTGTGCAGTGTGTATTGCGTGTGTGCAGTGTGTATTGTGTTTGTGCAGTGTGTATTGTGTGTGTGCAGTGTGTATTGTGTGTATTGTGTGTGTGCAGTGTGTATTGTGTGCAGTGTGTATTGTGTGTGTGAAGTGTGTATTGTGTGTGTGCAGTGTGTATTGTGTGTATTGCGTGTGTGCAGTGTGTATTGTGTGTATTGCGTGTGTGCAGTGTGTAGTGTGTGTGCACTGTGTATTGTGTGTGTGCAGTGTGTGTTGCGTGTGTGCAGTGTGTATTGCGTGTGTGCCGTGTGTATTGTGTGTGTGCAGTGCGTTTTGTGTGTGTGTGCAGTGCGTATTGTGTGCAGTGTGTATTGTGTGTGTGCAGTGCGTATTGTGTGTGTGCACTGTGTATTGCGTGTGTGCAGTGTGCATTGTGTGTATTGCGTGTGTGCAGTGCGTATTGTGTGTGTGCAGTGCGTATTGTGTGTGTGCAGTGTGTATTGTGTGCAGTGTGTATTGTGTGTGTGAAGTGTACATTGTGTGTGTGCAGTGTGTGTGCACTGTGTATTGTGTGTGTGCAGTGTGTGTTGCGTGTGTGCAGTGTGTGTTGCGTGTGTGCAGTGCGTATTGTGTGTATTGCGTGTGTGCAGTGTGTATTGTGTGTGTGTGCAGTGCGTATTGTGTGTGTGTGCAGTGCGTATTGTGTGCAGTGTGTATTGTGTGTGTTCAGTGCGTATTGTGTGTATTGTGTGTGTGCACTGTGTATTGCGTGTGTGTAGTGTGTATTG
>NW_019525421.1:368592-369450 GCF_002814215.2 Seriola lalandi dorsalis | reverse complement strand
AAAAAAAAGACGATTACATTAGGTGTCAATGAGAGTGAGACAGGTATTGCTGCTGGACTCGGCACCCCCGTTTAAATTTTGTGCAGACCCTGCCTGTCAAAGTTACATTTTATGAATCCCAACAACTATGTCTACACTTTAAGAAAGAATTATTTGTCTCCTTTTTACGGTTTGGCCGTGAGCTCGAGTTAAAAATAAAAATAAATGTTATTTTTTTACTGCTTCACGCACTCTATCCAACTGACGCTGTCACTCTAACTTTGAATAAAAAGTGATTTCCACTCCTCCTTTGAGTGCTCATAGTTTGAAAAGTTTACATGTTATGTAAAAACAGTTGTGTTTTTGAGAGAGCAGAAGTTTTCTTCCGTTTTATAGATTGAATCACATTTCTACGTGCAGTAGTGATGGGAATTCCGGCTCTTTGTGGAGAGCCGGCTCTTTTGGCTCGGCTCACTAAAAAGAGCCGGCTCTTTCGGCTCCCAAGTGGCTGCTCAGATTTTTTTGTTACTTAAATTAATTTATTACCAAATTATGTGTAAAATGAATAACTAATGCAAAAAAAAACATAAAATATAACATATGTATAGTATGTATATGGCTTTATTAATAAACTTAACATAACATATACATAAATTTAAATAAAAAAGACCTATTTTAATTTGTGAAAAAACACAAAATCAACTAAACATCACTCAACAAAATATGAATTAAAATGTGCAACCATGTACAGTGAAAAACAAAACACAAAATGCAAGTGTCTGTAACCCCTCCTGCTCAGTATAGTCACACAGACGCTGCCACAGCCACATGTTGACCAATGTGGCTTTAAAAGACAATTAAAAAAAAAAAAAAAAAAAA
>NW_019525421.1:367944-368542 GCF_002814215.2 Seriola lalandi dorsalis | reverse complement strand
TCAGCCTGTGCTTCCTCAGCCTGCGCCACATACCCTGCAACAGCCTGTGCCTCAGTATATGCCACCTCAGCTGGCGCCATATGCCCAACCTCCAGCTGCGCTGTGCTCATGTAACCTCCCAGCTGTTAATTCCACATATGCAAACTCAGCCTTTGCCTTAGTATGGTCCGATATCAGCTCATGATGGATACCAGCATGGTTCACCGTCATCTGATCTTGACAGTCCAAACCCCAAAATGTTGGAAATTATGATTGCATCTTCCTATTGCATCCCTAAACTAAAATTCTCAGTTTTTTGTTCAGGAAAGTAGAGTGATGTGGCGTTGCTAAAGAAAGGATTGGACAGTGTCCTTGGGCCTCACAGGCATTTGTCAGAAGACTACAAATATCAGATCTTGTTAGATCATTTGAAGTTTCCCAGTGCATTCCAAGTAGCTAAACAATACATACATGACCCTGTCCCCTACACCAGTGCCATGCAAGCTCTTGAGCAATAGTATAACCAGCCCAGGCATTTAGTGCAGAGTGAACTCAGTGTGATTTTGTACTCCCCGCCCATGAAGGCTGGTGATGTTCAAGCCTGAGGATTTTGCCATTG
>NW_019525421.1:356202-367894 GCF_002814215.2 Seriola lalandi dorsalis | reverse complement strand
GAAAAAAGGTGAAATTTTGTAGAAAAAAGGTGAAATTTTGTAGAAAAAAGGTGAAATTTTGTGGGTTTTTAAAGAAAATTCCAATGCATTCCTAATGCATTATTTATTCCCAGTATTTTGGGAATAACTTTGGGAAAAATTTGAATTTTAACACCAAAAGTCCTAGCACCTCTTTCGGGATCAAGACGCACGTTTTGATGTATATATTCCCGGGGTTTTCTCAAAGCTGTGGGACGAGTTACGCACCAGAATTTGGCGGAAGAATAATAATAAGCCCGAAGGAATAGCTATTCTAGCTATAGAGGAGTGCCTCGGAGCTGAGCACCCGTGGCACTAATAAGCCCTAAGGAATATTAATAGATCCGCCCCAAGGCACTCCTCTCAGCTATTCTTGCTGTAGAGGAGTGCCTCGGAGCTGAGCGCCCGTGGCACTAATAAAAGTCCTTGAGGGACAAGCCTGAACTATTAGGCAAAATAGCCAATATTGTTTCAGTCTCAAATTATTAGTTAGTGCCACGCGTGCTCAGCTCCGAGGCACTCCCCTACAGCTAGAATAGCTGAGAGGAGTGCCTCGTGTCACGGTCTTTTCGGTTTTTGAAAAGAATTAACGGTTTTCTCATAATTTGCAGTTGTTTGAAGCCATGTAGAAGCCAAATTCTGGGCAGATTTTCACATTGCCATGGCAACGGCAGCTCCTGATCTGTGTGCGTGCGCCTAGCAACCAGATAACCAACTCTCCAAGCTCCGCTAGCTTTACATTAGCTGCATGTTAGGTCTTAAATTACATTTAGTTAGGTCTTAAATATGTAAGTCCATTTACTGCTTCCTTCGTTGCTTTTCTTTTTGTTTTGTTAAAAGAGTGAATGATGTTGTGACGGTCTCTGCTGAGACAGAGTAGAGGAGAAGCTACTAGCCCTCTCTCGCTGTCACTTCTAGTCGCGTTGCTCTCCTCCCCAATAATGTTAAATTTAGCACCGAAAAAAACATAATACTGGTAATTTAAATAGCGGTTCAGGGGATTTATTAACCCTTCGGGGTCCTTCTGTCCTTTTTTGGACATTTTCTTCACTTTTCTTTTTTGATTTGCTGATCATTTTGGCTGTGTTACAGCTGAAGGTATGGATTTCTGCAAGAAATTGTTTTTTTTTTTTACATATTTTTAAAATCTAATGTCAGTTACTGTTACAGGTCTATTATACACTGGTTACACATTTTGTACCCTCTGGGGTTCCAAAAAAGGACACACAAAGAAAATGCTATAAAATCATCATATATCAATATTTTTTTCTCAATATCAATATCTCTTAAACCACTTCAGTTCTGCTCAAACCTACCAAATGTTTATTAGTTTTCAGGATTTTAACCCTTTAAATGCCAGTTTGAAGACATGTTGCCTCTTGTTTTATTTAAAAATAACAACACAGAATATGAGATATTTCCCACATAATACATGGTGATGATGATGTGACATTGTTTTATATCAGAGTCTTTTATATCAAGACATTTCTGAAAACCAGAATATGATCAGGGTGACTTTTGAACACTGGAAATAAATCATGTACTCATCCCGGCAGTAGCCCCCGTGGCACTCAAAATTTCCCTGGAATTTTCTAGTTATTATTTATCTTGAACTCTGATTAATAACTACCTTGATAACTATAACCAAATTACCATATCAACAGTAAGTTAAGTTGAAGGATTGGAATTGTACTAAGTAGAGGTTGGCAATATTCACACTTGTGCAACATTAAACACATCAGTAGTTATACTTTAAGACATTTTTTACAATGTATAGTATTTACAATAGTATATACAGGTGTGTGTGTGTGTGTGTGTGTGTGTATGGGGGTTATGGTCTGTGGGGACACAGACAAAGGCAAGATGGTCGATTCAAAGTGGTCACTGTGACCACATGACCTGAACAAAGAAGGCTACCCAAGACGGCAGTAAACAAAGAATCTACTCAAAATGGCCGCTGAGACCACCTAATGTGTGTGTAACTGTGTACGGTGTCCTTGAGTGCCAAGAAAGGCGCCTTTAAATAAAATGTATTATTATTATTATTATTATTATTAATGTGTGGGGAAGGGAAGGTGTCAGTTTCTTTGTTAGCCTAGTTTATGTAATCTAAAGGTACAAGGTTAGAGGGAGGAGGTTAACTTCATGCATGTTCTAGAATTGAGACATACTACAGGTATGTGTGTGAATATACAAGTACTTGATTAATTGTTATTTGAATGCAACAAGACATTAATCGACAGGTACATTAACAAAGTTAAGACTTCTGCTGCCTAGCTGTGCTGTGATATGCTGTGTTAGGAGAGGTTAGGCCCAGTCAGTTAACGTTACCAAGTCCTTGGAACAGAGGTCCTTTCCAGTGTTGTTGCAAAGTCCAGTGAGTTGAGTGCCTTCCTGGTTGAGTAAAGTCCTGTCTGGCTGTCTTTTTTTCTCCTCACAGAGTTAGCTGTTCCACGCTAACTCTGATGTGACTCCTGTTGCTTGGAAAATCAGCTGGCTGACCTTGTGTTGTAGCCACTGATTCTGAAGAGAACTTGGTTCACTCGCAGTTAATCCTAAGAAGCTCGCTGCTGTTGAGAAGAGTGTTGCAGTCTGCTGTGAGCAGGCCGGTAAGAGAGCTGGTTTCTCAGGTAGCAGGGCTGACATGGGCTGGGGTCTTGTTGCCATTTGAAGAGTCGAGAGGGGAGAGCAGGAGCTGCTCTCCAGAGCAAGCCGAGAAGAGAAGAGAGAAGGAGATTTGGTTTTGTTTGGTGACACCCTGGGGGGTCACATGTGACACACTGACCAACACTGACTGGTCCAGTGAGGTCCCTGGGGGAGGGTCGTACCCAGGTGTGAACAGTGAGGAACTGTAGGGAAGTGAGTTCCTTTGTCTGTGGAGCAAAGAAACATCTGGTCTGGAGTCCCGACATTGTGATGTCTGCTGCAGTTACAACAACACCACTGAATGAGCGAGAGAGAGGAAGCGGGAGAGAAGCTAATGCTAACTGCTAAGCTAAAGTAACTAGCAGATCTGAACAGCATGTGAATAACTGCTGAGTTATTGAAAGTCGCTAAAAGGAGCAGGGAACTCCCAAGTGCTGGAGCAGAACTATTGTTAGTTTGAATGTATAGCAGGTAGTTAGACACTGTTATGAAGAAAACAGCAACATTAACTGTGTTCCGACAGAGCAGCAATAAACTTTACCGGTAACGGAAACTGACTGGAGATGGGACACCATACTGACGTCAGCATGTCAGCACGTCAACATGTAAACGGCATCATTACTACAAGTGAAAAGACATCAGTAGAAGTAAATCACTTTGTAAAAATGTTCTCAGATAAAAGAACAAAGTAAGTCAGTTAAAATGTTTCTGAGTAAACGTGTTATTTCGTTACATTTGAAAATGGGGAGGGAGGGGTAAAACATGTTATAGGTTGATAATTATATATAATAAAACGATAAAATTAAAGAACATCTTTAGGTTACCAGATATATCAGTTCAACCAATTAATTGTAGTTAGGCATTGGAGCCTGAGCATACACCTGATAATTACTAGTTGTCAATTTATTATCAAAATTGTTTAAAGCAGTTGTTTATTCAATTGATCACGTGTTTCTGTTATTTAGCCTACCTTCAGTAATAAAAATGGAGTGATGGTTGTGGTGCTGTGCGTGTGTGTATGTGTATTGCAGTCTATGGGAGAGCTACAATGATGTTTGAATTTACTTTGAGCTTTGAGCTACAGGAACTGTTCAGTGTCTGCTGCTCTATTTACTGTTGTCCTGTCCAGTCTGAACTGTAATCTCTCTCTATGAGCACTTATTTGTAAACAGCTTTCTGCGTGTGTGTGTGTGTCTGTGTGGCTGTGTTTGTAACCCTCATAGACATCAATCAGGCTGTTAACGAGCATCACCTGTGTGTAGCTGGAAGACACAGTGCTCAGATGAACATGTGACATGAACACACTCACATATATGCTCTCATTCTTCAGAGTAATAAGAGTAAGAGTCTAATGAGTCTCTTAATGAGTCTAATTAGCAAATAAGAATCAGCTTTATTTATTTCTGCCCGCATAAAGCGTTTGTAGTACTTGCCTGTTTGTGTGTGCGTGTTTGCGTGTGTGTATGCATGTATTTCTGTGTGGCTGTGTTTGTAAACATCATAGAGATCCAAGAGTCTCTTAATGAGTTGGTTCCAAAACTTGTGTCTAGCTGGAAGAGACAGAGCTGACCCAGATCTGGGTGTGATTTTGGCTCAGTGAGCCTCTCAAATGACTGCTATTTGTTAAAAAAAAAGAACGGTAACTCATATCAGAACCATGAGCGGACCATGGCTGGCACAAGGTCTTTGTGCACTGCATATGTCGCTTTGATTTTTTTCTAGCACCAAAAATGTGGACACAGGAATGTGTTACAGAAACATGTCACTTCTGCATTTTTGGGGAAATCAGCTCCTGAAGGCAGTCGATGGAAGAGGTGAAGGGTACTCCCATCGTTTTGCGGCTCAAATTTGTCTACTATTGAGGAAGCTGTGATGTGTGAAGATTGAAATATGTGGCCGTAAGGATGAGTTACACAGATTTTTTTCAGACAAATTTTAGAGCTTCTCCCACTCTAGCAATGATGTCATCCACTGTAGCCCTGAATATTCTGTGCAATACACAACCATTATAAACTCAAGAATGATCTGAAAAAAGCATGAAACTAAAACTGTGATAATTAAAATATCAAAAAGTTGAATACGAGTTTAATAGCTGAATGCCTTGTGAACATTTTAAAGTTTGAGTGAAGTCCATAGCTGAAAGTATGCTGAAGAAGTTGAAACTCAAAGAGGCTGAAGCTTTGAACATCCTTTCCATTCATTTGAATGGCAAAAAAATCACAGAAAACGCTTAATATTTTGAAAATTCTAATTAGTAGAAAAAGGTTGTATACATCCAATAATCAACAGAACAAGCTGAATGTTTTGATAGTTGAATAGTTTTTGTACGAAAAAGTATGAAATAGTTAGAGACCGTAGAAAGGATACTAATATGAAAATATAAAAATCTGAAGAACAATAGTGTGCTAATAAAATAATGCTGCAGCATTCACTCTAATGAGTATGCAGAATAATAATATATGCCTTCAATGCTATTGCATTGCAGGCACATAATAAAGACTTTAATGGGGACTGAGAGAGGTTTTCATTGAACCAGAATAGTAGACAAGTATCCCCAGGAATTATGTCCATATTGGACAATTTCCCACCTAAACATATATGTTCAGTGCCAAAGTGGCACTTTTTTAGTGTGTCAGAAAGTAAATATGAGGTTGTCCGCATGGTGGATTTCATGGGGGAGACTGTAAATAACATTCACTATTTTTTAACCATAACCGATTAAGTAACCTTTATCATATCGGGGTGTCCGGTTGGTGTAGGGGTTTAAGACACTGGCCATATAATTAAAACATCCTCAGCCCAACTCCAGCTCGGGACCTTTGCTTCATGTTATTCTCCATCTCTCTCTTTTCATGTCTTGTCACCACTGTACTGAACACTGTCTGTACACTGCACAAAAAAAGCCCCCCCCCCAAAAAAAACTAAACAAAACTCTAACCCATACCCTTGTCATAAAATGATATAGACATGATATCCATAAATATCTTATAATGCCACAGTGCAGGGCCTCGGTAATAATGCCAAAGGTTGTGAACAAAATTGCTGTCAGTTTCAATTAGTGAGTGTTCCATATCATTTTGTCTCTTCCACTTCCTCAGTGCACATACAGCCTCTCAATAACAATGGACACACTCATGAAAGCTTCAAAGTGAGATCCATCCAAAGAAGTACAGGCTCATCCAGTGAGGTCAATGTCCATGAGGTGTCTGAGAGCCATATTCTTCATAGAGGATGAATGGCCTCATTCTGTCTCTGCTCTTGCTCGGCCCTAATAAAAGGCCACTCTAATAAAGGCCACTGAGCTGTGTCCTTTCTTTGAAATTGTACTGAAATCATATTAAAGTCAAACTGTTACATTTAGTATCTGTAAAGCTCCACAATGCCATAATCATGTCAAGACACTGCTGCTCATGCTTTGGGTTATAGAGAAGGAACCCCAATGGCTTTGAAAGAATTCTGATAAAAAAAGACTAAAACAAAAAAGAGAGGGAAACAGACAAGAGTTTGTTCACAAAGCTTCAGAAAACCTCCAGAAGTTCAGGGAAACGGAGGAAAAATATAACTGTTCAGACTAAGAGAAGCAGTGTGTCATTATCCCAAATGGCCAATCTGCCCTTTACAAAATACACACAGATAAAAACAAGTGTCTTTCAACTCAACAGCCATCCCCTCATCAACGGATAACGAATTGTTTGCGTTTGTAATGAGCAACTTTGAAATTATGTTTATCACATTGGCTGATTTAGACAAATTAAAACTGTAGGATATACAGCTGTATTTCACCAGCCTTTGTTCAATCACTTCACTACAGTTGATTTGGTTCCTAATAACCTACCTTGAGAATGGAGTTTTTTTACAAGCCATAAATGTTGCTCTCTGTCTTGTCCTTTTTCTGTTTTATCTGCTCTTGTATGACTGGCTTTCTGTGGACATTGTTATATCAATATTTTGCTTGTTTTCATAATATGAATATATTTTTGTGTGTGCCCAAATCTCATGGGTTTAGCATATAAGCAGTAAAGCACAGATTTCAATTATATATATATATACATAAAAAAAAAAAAATAAAAAAAAATATATATATATATATATATATTATTATATTATTGTATTATTGTTATAAATTCCTGTTCTATCTGAATTCTGATTCACAGTTTCACTTTGTTGTGCTCCTTTGTTCTCAGGGCATGTTAGCTGCCCCCAGCAGTCATCACATATGCAATAACCTAAACCTATTGCCAGGCAGGGGCATTGATTTTTGGATTATTCTGCAAAACCCCACATTACACTGAATACCAACATCAAATTCATTCTTTTATAATATCCATGCAAGGCAACTATGATATGTTTAAGGTTTAGTACAGATTGTGGTCATAGCAAGTAAACTTAAGTTAAGATGTTGATATCAGATAACTAAAACTAAAAGTCAATAAAAGGCACTGCCATGCGAACATTAATTACAGGTCTGTGACTGGCAGCCACAATAATAAAAGCTGATGGAGTGCCCACTGATCCATTCTTAAGAGAAGAAAGTCCCTTTTTAAAATGTTTGTTGTCTGGTTCTTATTTGTAATTGCTGCTTTATGCTATTAGTTATAGAATATACAGCAAAGTCACAAAAATGTAAAGGTACCACCCATTTTTTAATTATTGACAATTGACATTGAAAATATCTGTCTGTGCTTCATCAAAAAATGCCAAGGGAGTCAGTTATAATCCATAACATTACATAATCTAGGTAAATTAACTTGGGTTAATTGGGTCTGTGTTACAAGAAACTTTTTCATGCAAAATTACATTTGTGAGAATAATTATAGAACAACCAGCAACTCAAGTTCATCTTGTCTAATGGTATCTTTGTTTTTATCGTCTACAGCCTGTGCTCTCAGGAGACATTGCCAGTGACCTTCCAGGCCTGCATCATGACCAAAGACTGTGATGTTACTGAATGGTCTGAATGGTCAGCTTGCTCCAAGGAATGTTCTGACCCCAACGGGCCCAAGGGTGAACATATCCGCACCAGAAAGGTTAGCCAATTCCCAATTGGTGGAGGAGGAGATTGCCCAGAACTGGAGGAAAAGAAACCCTGCAGCCCCCAGGGAGATGGATTGCCACCCTGTATTGTGTAAGTACAGGACAAGGATAGAATTAGCAATACAACTGATGTACAAGTGCTGTTAGTTTGCTAAAAGTTGAGTTTAGTAAATGTACAATTTTCTGTGTCTAATATTCTTGCAAAGTGGATAACAAATGAAAACAAGGTATTTTTGGAATGAATAAAATGCTGCATTTACTAAAACCAGCGGAAGTATCAGTAGGTGGTTGGGATGGATGGGGGGTATGCATCGCGCACAGATGTCACACCAGAGACTGGGATTCACATCCAGAGTCCTGTCTGTGGTTAGGTTTAGGCAATAAAAGTACTTTTGTTAGTACTTTTTGTTAGTACTTTTGTTAGATAGTGGTCTTGTTTATGTTTAGACTGTGGTATGGTTTATGCAGGAAAAGTTCACTGTGACTTCAAAACCATAAAAACCTTTCTATCCCCATATACGCCAATAGACAATGGGCTGTGGTCTGCTTGACTCATGCCTCAACATTTGATGCAGCAGATAAAATTGGTCTACTGGACTACCCTCTTCATTAAAAAATGAAGCTTAAGGGATACTTAGGGGTCTTAAACTTAAACAAAATTTACTTCCTCAATCTCTGAACACCACTACTGTCTTATTGATATGTTCTCGACACACAAGACAGCTGGTATAATACACACTACTTTGTTTAAATTCTTCTCCGCAAAGTTGGTCTCTGGCACTTCTTTGACATCCTGCAAGTCATAAAGAAGGGTATCAGTGTGTACCCTGTCATAGGCTTTGCCAAATCATGTCAAGATTTTATGATTGCCTAATTTGATCATGATCTTATCAGACAAAATTATTGTGTAACCTGGCATTATGGTTGTGGTCTTCGACTTTTCGCTGCTTTGATGTTCAAGTCAGCTGTAGATAGATAGATAAATGCTTTATTTATCCCCTAGGGGAAATACATGTGTCCATTAGCTCATTGTTGATGATAATAATAATAATAAAAACTGTTAATGATAAATAAACAATAATAATTAGATTAGTCCACTTCCTTTGGCTGAGGTGTTGTATAGCCTGATGGCAGTGGAAACAAAGGCTCTCCTGAACCTCTCTGTTCTGCAGCGCAGTGAGATGAGACCTTTGCTGCACCTGTAGCTGCTTCTCTGTCATGCCAGAATGTTGTGGAGAGTTAGGTTGGTATTGTCAAACATGGCCTCCATCTTACATTGCATGCGTCTCTCCACAATAGTCCTGAGTGAGTCCAGACTCCTGCCAAGCACAGATCTTTAACAGCCTCGGACACACACCATCTGGGCCTGTTGCCTTTCCAGGATGTAGCTTCTTGAGCTCCGCTTTCACCTCCTCCATTGTAAAGGACAGGAGACTTGACCCCAGTTTGGAGGGAGTTGTAGCTGCAGTATCAGGTTGCAAAAGAGATGCCGTAGGAGAAGCTGCAGCTGAAGCAGTGGGAGAGAGAACAGGTGTTGGGTCTGAGCTCTACCTCATGAGCTGGACACCAAATATGTTGGATTTCGGTTGTCTATGAATTTATTGGCTATCATAAATTAAGAAAATATTAATATTAAAAATATTAATAGTAAATAATAACTTTAAAATGAATTAAAGTCCTCGGGGCACCAGCCTAAACTAATAGGCAAAATAGCCAATATGGTTTTAGTCTCAATTTATTACCATCAATCTGGAACTCTGATTAACCATTAGCTTAGTAACTATAACCAAATTACCATATCAACAGTAAGTTAAAGTTGAAGTTGAATTCTACAAAGTAGAGGTTGGCAATATTCACGCTTGTGCAACATTAAACACACCAGTAGTTATACTTAAAGGCATTTATTTACAATGGAGCAGAGTAAAACACAAGGTGTGTGTGTGTGTGTGTGTGTGTGTGTGTGTGTGTGTGTGTGTGTGTGTGTGTGTGTGTGTGTGTAGGGGGGTTATGGTCTGTGGGGACACAGACAAAGGCAAGATGGTCGATTCAAAGTGGTCACTGTGACCACATGACCTAAACAAAGAAGACTACACAAGATGGCGGTAAACAAAGAAACTACTCAAAATGGCCGCCGAGACCACCTGATGTGTGTGGGAGGGAAGGTGTGAGTTTCTTTGTTAGCCTAGCTCATGTAATCTAAAGGTACCAGGTTAGAGGGAGGTGGTTAGCTTCATGCGGGTTCTGGAACTGAGACGTACTACTATGTGTGTGAACATACGAGTACCAGATTAACTGTATGACTGACCACAACCTAAGCAAACATTACAACAACAAGACATCAATCAACAAGTACATTAACAAAGTTACGACTTCTGCTGCGTAGCCATGCTGTGCTATGCTGTGCTGGGAAAGGTTAGGCCCAGTCAGTTAACGTTACCCAGTCCTTGGAACAAACAAAGAGGTCCTTTCCAGTGTTTGTGTAAAGTCCAGTGAGTTGGGAGGTTTCCTGGTGGAGTAAAGTCCTGTCTGGCTCTGTTGCTTTGCTGTTATCTCCTTTGTTCTCCTGACAGAGTTAGCTGTTCCATGCTAACTCTGCTATGACTCCTGTTGCTTGGAAAATCAGCTGGCCTTGTGTCGTAGCTGCTGATTCTGAAGAGAATCTGGTTCACTCTCAGTTTATCTGAAGCAGGTCGCTGTTGTTGAGGAGAAAAGTGTTTGCAGTCTGCTGTGAGCAGGCTAGCAAGGGAGCTGGTTTCTCAGGTAGCAGAGCTGACCTGGGCTGGGGCCTTGTTGCCCTTTGAAGAGCCGAGAGAGGAGCAGCAGGAGCTGCTCTCCAGAGCAAGCCAAGAAGAGAAGAGAGAAAGAAGAGGGCCAGAGGACTGCTTTTGTTTGGTGACACCCTTGGGGGTCACATGTCACATGCTGACCCACACTGGCTGGCCAGTAAGGTCCGTGGGGGGAAGGGTCGTCCCCAGGTGTGAACAGTGAGGAACTGTGGAGTGTGAAAGAAACATAGAAACATCTGGTCTCTTGAATGATGAGTCCCAACACAGGGTTACTCAGCACTTCTGTGCTGCCAGACGAGACTGCAGCAGCTACTCCAGCTCCTCACAACTCTCGAGGAAAGACTTTAGTAAACTTTTAGAAAAAAAAGGAAATGTAACAGAACATGTGTTAAAGGGAAAAAGTAATCATAATAGTTGAAGTGACATGTACAGGAATGTTTTATCAGTCAAAATGTTCTTTTGAGAGTGAAAATAAAATGTTTGTTTAGAACTCGTTATCTAAAGAGGGCATGTGGTGGTGTTCAATATATTGCAGCATAGTCTTGTTTTGAAAGGGGCTGAAACAGGAAGTAGTTCGGAGAGAGAGGAAACTTCTTGTGGTGACTGTTAAATGGTAGCTGGATGTATAAGCAGATGGTTCGAAAATAAAGTCAGCTCGATGTTACATTCGATACCTGTTGCAGTGAATCCATTACGCACAACACGATACATAGTAGCATATTAGCAACATAGAAATAGCTTAGTAAGAGCAGGAGCAGGTAAATGGAGTGTCAGAGGAAGCTGCTGTGCTGTCTGATTTCTCTCTCTTACTCCATCATCCTGTCTCATCCTGACGCTGCCACCCTGCTGTCTGCCAATTAACTTTTAAGATCATTCCAAGTCAGGGTCATTAGGTATGCAAATTGGATTAAATTAGATGATCATACCCAATGGTAAAGTCGGTAAATCAAGCTCTAGATTTTTGTATGATGGATTAACTACTAATACTGCTAACATAATTAAGCATCTCTGAGAACACTTGCTATTAGAATTCAAACGCTCAATGATTTTAATAGACTTAAGCAATGAATGGTTTGTGAACATTAAAAAAACTATAGCTTTTCCAGTACGTCAGTGGGCATATTATGCCACTGTAAAAACATATTCTCTCTATCATCCTTTCTTATTCTTCCAATAGTTGTACGTTTATGGGATCATCTTTAAGAAAT
>NW_019525421.1:340868-356182 GCF_002814215.2 Seriola lalandi dorsalis | reverse complement strand
AGACACTCTGGCACAAGACAAGGGGAACACAGACTATTTAAACACATGGAGGGAAATAGGGAACAGGTGGAAACACTTAGGGCAATCAGACTGAGACACATGAGGAAGGGCAAGTGACCTGAAACGAGAGGAGAATTATTTTTCAAAATAAAACAGGAAATGACAGGACAAAACAAACCCAAGACAAGACAACCTCACCACGGTGTGACATAAGCAATGAATGGTTTGTGAACATTAAAAAAACTATAGCTTTTCCAGTACGTCAGTGGGCATATTATGCCACTGTAAAACATATTCTCTCTATCATCCTTTCTTATTCTTCCAATAGTTGTACGTTTATGGGATCATCTTTAAGAAATCATTAGGGATGCCCCAGTCACGTTTTTTTTTTTTTTTTTTTGCCACCACAGCAGTTCAGAGACAGAGACCTTGCTCATGAATAGGGAGCCTTTCATTGGCAACCTCAACTGAATTCCATTATCAGCAGAGATGGAGGCAGGGTTTACATTTCTGTCCTCAGGATGGCAACGACAAAGCTTTATTGCTGAAGCACACTTCTGCCAGTTCAGTAACCACAAACAAACCCGTGTACAGCTGCAACAATGAACAACCTCCTTTCAGCTTAAAATATTGAGTCTTGGAAAAAACTCATTGGACAGTCTACTTAAATTGCAAACCCAGAGGTGTATTGTAAACAGAGATATAAGTTCAATATCATAAAGAGCCTATCTAACAATGCTGGAGAGATGCTCAATAATGCAACCCACTCAGCAACAACCAATGCTCTTCAGTATCTGCAAAAAGCCATCCATGCTGTGAGCTATGGCAAAAATGAACAATGATCAAAAGAACTATTAATGATTGCAGCAGAATACTCAAATTTGAATATATGGTCTTTAACTCGAATACACTCCTCTGTAATTGGTCAATAAAGATTGGTATTTTTTATTTTTTTTGTTCATTCATGTCAAAAGTTAAAAAAATTTAAATATCTTAAAACAAAGCCAATGATACATTTTGAAATGGAAAATATTGTTCATTTCAGCAAGAATGAAATAAGTAAGCAAATAAAGATAGGCAACCAATAAATCAGATTAGTTTTCTAATAGGATCTAATCTAGATCCTTTTAGACAACTAATCTGTTTTGTCATGTAGATTCTGGAAGACAGTTAGACAGAATGACAAGGTGGTAAATGGCACAACAAACACAGGCAATGTACAGGCAAATTAACAGTTTGGATATGAGTGTTTTAGCACATTTTTATAAGACAAATAAAAGCACATGATTTTATCTCCTTAGAGTGTCCCCCTGCAAAGGACACTAGTGGCAAGGTCTGTTCAGAATGCTTCTGGTACTATAATAAAAAGTAGAGAAAATATTTGTTTTAACTAATGGTTACATACTAGTGTCCCAAGTAATTAACAAAAACAAACCAGATGAACTAAAGTTGCTCCACAAGTCAGTTGAAAACGCAGTTGATATCTCCTGATGGCTCATTTTAAAAGGAAAACCGTGTAACCATGTAGGTAGTTAGTTAGCACGGCATGCTAACATTGGCAGCTTATGTTAGAGAAGATAAACACCCTATTTAATCCATCCTTACAGTTTTGCATTTGGAAATGATAAAAAAAAATAACACTACCTTCCAAACTCTTATGTAGAATACAACTCCTGTTATAACCCTATGCACACTGCTGAAGAAATGTAAGCTTTACAGACTTGCTGTGCCTAGTTAAGTTTGCTAAGATTTGATTATGTAGTCTGAAAGGTTTATGTGATTCTATTTAGACCATAATCACTTTGTAATAAAACAATAAAATTCACATTTATGAGCATTTAAATATATAATGATGTTTGCTGTCTGAGAAGAATTAAATCTGTCAAATGTAAACTCTGATTTGGTGAACTTAATCTATTCTTGCTTGGGTCACCAGAAATGAAAATTAATATCCATTGACCTTTGATCTGACTGCATTAGCTTCACATATACATCTGGTCAATATGAACTCTGTTTGGACCAGACAACAAACCCTTATTCAATAGTCTATGGATGCAGCTCAGCAACACAAAATAATAAATCTCCTTCCTCCTGCCTCTTTTTCTTGAAGGCTGATACTGATCCACAACATGTGAAAGCACATTCGTTTGATTTACCAGTTCTTTTAATTCTATTAATATAAAAATATATGAGACCAATGGTATAGTTAGCTGACAAACTCTTCTTGTTCCTCAGTTACAGCTGGAAGACCACAGAGTGGACAGAGTGCAGGGCGGATGTGCTGCTAAGCCAACAGGACCGTCGGCGTGGAAACACAACAGGGCTATGTGGAGGCGGGATTCAAACCCGGGAGGTATACTGTGTCCAAACCAGTGCTGATACACCAACCAACCTCGGTTCACTCAGGAGCAAAGATGGTAACTTTCCCAACATGCCTTCTTGTATTGTCTCTATGGTTCTCTTGTATTTCATCCAGTGTTTATATTCCTTATTCGCCATTTATAAAATGGATAGATCACAATTGTTTTATACATAAATAGACTTCTGAGCAGGTAAATGTGTCATTATTATGGACTTGATTAACTTAACATTAATATGACTGTCAAAATAACATTACTAATACACAAGTGCAGTAAAGATAATTAAGAAAAAACAATACAAACAGGCGCTTATAATTACATAAATGTGTGTAGTAGAAATGCAAACATGATTGTAAATAATTTTTACACAGTGCCAATGCTTTAACCATCAACTAGTGACATAAACATGCTAATATAACTGTAAGCAGAGGAAAACTTACAGATGAAGCTATTCAGTGGACTTTAAAGCATAAGATGAAGCAGATTGCCAAGCTATGATGCTCACTCTGAGCACGAGGAGAAAAATATTTCCTGATCCCTACTTCCTGTTACTCTCAACGTTTACTGTGATCTCACTTCCTCCTAATTCCTGCTGTTTGAAGCCACCAGTAGATGGAGCCAAATACATCACAGAACAACACAAGATTAGGCTTCAAACTGTCCTCTTTGATAAAGTTTATAGTTATAGAGCTGGCTCAGGTGAGCCCCAAACCATCCCCTTATGTTGCTATAGGCCTAGACTGCTGGGGGAACTCACATGATGCACTGAGCACTCTCTCTGTATTGGAATCAGTATTAATCGTTGAAAAGGTGTCTGCCTCCTGAACCCAGACTGGGAGCTGGTTCCATCGGAGAAGAACCTGATAGCTGAAGGCTCTGCCTCCCATTCTACTCAGTACTCGTATTGCAGCATTTTGAGTTATGAGCACACAGCACAGGCATACTATTAATCTTTACAGGACTAATAGAGGGACATTACAGGGACTTTTATTTGGTTGTAGATTGAGTATTGGCTAAAATGATTGATTTGATTGTGAGTGGCATTATAAAGTTAACTCTGGCAGTACCACTTCACATCACACTCCATTATTATTAATGGTAGCAATAGTGAGAAACCTGTGACTATTAATGACTTACTAACCTTTTTGTGAGGCAACCCACAAATTATTCTTACCAATGGCTTATCATACACAAATGACTAATAAAACTATTAAACAATTGAGGAAGCGATTAGTGACAACTTATAAACCCTTTACAAAGGGTGTGTTATTAGAAAGCAGCACTGAATCTACCACATATATATATAATTTTGAATAATTAGCATGTGATCATGAGAAAAAAAAGTTTGTTTTGTTGGGATAATAATTTCAGCTTTATGTAGTACCAATGGAGCACGCACCACATGTAGATATTTAATGTCAATAAATGACCACATGATTTTTACTGCATTACCATAATTACAACCCAACAGCAATACATTTTGAAGAACCACAACTTCACACATATTATGTTGTATATGAATGTAATAACAAATGATTTTCATTGACATTCTTTTTTGACATTCAAAGTGTAATTCTAGTTTTTCTGGTTCTGTTTGGCTATGGTTAGGTAAGATGGTCATGTTTAAATATTAAAAAGTCAACACTGACTTGAAGCAAACAAGAGTAAGTCAAAGCCTAGTATATGTCTGGACGGCCTATGGTCAAGTCCTGATTTTATAACTGCGACGTCATCTGACAAAATCACCAAACACATAAATGAAAGACAAAGACTGAGCTGTGATTTCAGCTGTATTTATGATCACTCAGGGAGAAAGTTACAAGATGTCAGGCTCGAGACACAAGGTAGAACCCAAAAGCACGATCCGAGAGGCAGTTGACAATCAGGCAGTTTATTGTACAACTCTATAACAATCCAACAACAGCGTTCCAAAAACAGACTGGCAAGCCCACTGGAGACAGGCGATGGATCCAGTGGGAAAAAGCAGAGACGTGGTCAGGCGGGCAGGGTCAAAACACAGGCAGGCAGGACAAGGCAAAGGTACCGACAGGGAACAGGCAGGTCTCAGGAAACGGGTCACAAAAAAGGTCTCTCTCAAGGTAGCAATCAGGATAACGCTGGTAAGTAACTCACTATGGAAGAAAACAAACTGGCAAAGTGAAAAGGGACAAACCGGGCATAAATACTGTGGGGATAACAAGACACAGGTGACACACATCAGGGAAAAAGCAGGTAATCACCCAGGAGGAAGTAAAGACACAAGAGGGAAACTACCAAAATAAAACAGGAAATGACAAGACAGACATAAAACACTAAGGCCTGGGGACCGTTGTGACACAAGAGACAGACTATGTTTCTTTTTTCAAGTTATTTTTTCAGGCAAAATTGTGCCATTGTTTTTTGTTTTTTCCGATGGGTATGACACAACTGGAACAACAATTAAAAGCATCTAGTGAGATAATCATTGTTGCACTGTGGTTGGTCAGATGTTTACTCACTCCCTTATTTAAATAGATGCTTTGACAGTTATCAAATCATAACAATGGCAGATTTACTCATTTTGGAGGAACAATACGCGCGTGTCAGACGTGAGCGCGTTTTCAGAGACCGTAGGGATCTCCAGATTGCTGGGTTTCCAAATTTGGTTGGAGCAATTGATTGCACTCGTGCGTCTGAAGGCACCATCCATGAATGATTACGCATTCATCAATCGCAAAAACTATCACTCTATAAATATACAGGTGATTTGTGATGCCAAGCTTTCACTTTTAAACGTGGTGGCCAGGTGGCCGGGGGGGACACACGATTATTTTTCAAAACAGCTGTGTTGGCGCGCGGCTGCAGGAGGGGGCACTGCAGAGCATCATCTCCGTTTTATGAGCTCCTTTGACCCCACGTTTCAGACTGCCAAAAAGCACATCCTTATTTTGCGCCACCTCGGATGTCAGGGTGTCGATCTCCATCTCTGAAAAGTTTCGTTTTTTGCCAGTAACTCTTCTCTCCATGTTTGACCTTAGTGGGCGAGGCCTCCGAACCAGGAATATTTAAGGGCGTAACATGTTAATGACGATCGAATTCAGCCTCCGCATTTATCAAGACCCGATCATTTGTACACTGGGATTGGTCAGATACGAATGTTTCATGAATCACACGTGTATCCTATCGTACGACCAATTCTGCGCTCAGATCTGCGCCTGTTTTCACGCAAGATTGATAAATGAGGGCCAATGTGATGAGCTGTAAACAACCCCCAAATAGAAACGGTTTGCACCAGAAACTCAGGGATGAGGCACTCGGTTGACCAGTGACGGAATTATGATCAGCAGTCAGTCAGCCAGTCATTTAGCCAGACAGTCAGCGACATTTCAAATTATAAGGGTGGCCCCGCTGTTGTGGTTTAGCCAAATAAGGACATGCTTACATTTGAAATACCAAACAGAATAGAAGCCAAAATCTAACCACATGTGGGACTTTGGACATAAACTCCAGTCTCTGTCTCAAAAGTCTTGAGAAGTCATAGGGAGATGATGGATGGAAGGTGTACAGAGCTCTAGTATTTTCCAGGCTTTAAAAGGTTTTGCAGTGAACTAAAACCAAACAGCAATTACATATTTGCAAAAACATATTTGGTAAAACCTTTAGTATATAAATTTCTATGAGTCTATAAATACTACAAGCAAAGATGATGATGGAGAAGAATGGCAGGCTCTTATACTTGTCACTAAATTTTATTATATTTGGTAGGAAAACATCTGCTTTGTGGTAGAATACTGGGATACTTTACAAGTCCATGCTCAGTTGCAGTCCTTTCAATTCCACTTTGTAATTACATAGAAATCATTATCAAGGTTATCAAGGGCTGTTATTGGCTCAAATAACAACAGCAAGGAATGGAAGGGGTGCAAGTAGCAACATCTTGGGGACAGAAAGCAAGGAATGTTGAGCTATGTTTTGACATAGTTTGGTTGAAAACTGCTTCATATCTCATATCTGAGATGACAATAAAAGATAATAAAAGCTGTTTATGAGCTTCCAAATCATCTGTTTAGGCTTAGGTCTCACACACACACCAAAGTCATGTGTTCTTCTCCAACTCTGCACACACACTGATATCCTCCCTCTTCTTGACCAGCCATGTGTGAACCACAGGGGAGAATTAAAGCCCCCCCACCCCACCCATATTAAATCTGGGACTGAGCTATATGAATATGAATATGACTGAATGTGTATAAGCCACACAGAGATGATAGCAGATGAAATATGAGCTTTCATGTAAATTGGTGTCATTACTGAGCACACAGAGGCTGGAAGTTGCCTGGTTACATGCTTATCCAGCACTGATGGTTTCAGTCCATCTGGCTGGGGAGGCTGAACTGGCATCTGCTAGTAGAAATTATTCAGATCAGATGCTCACAACCACCCACACACTTTCATATTTCAGTGTCAAGATTCCACACTGCCAATTTTGTTAACAGCAGTGAGACTCACACTTTCTACCAGTGCCATTTTCATATATTGTCACTTCCAGCCAAGCTGCCCCTGTCTGCATTTTAATACAGTAATTGTTATGGAAAGTGTTTTTAGGATGGAAGCAGGGACACATCCATGAAGGTACTATGGCTTTATGGTGTGACTGACAAAGAATGGTTGCTGACGGAGAAAACTGATAAGAAAGAAAAGTGGAATAGGTGTGATAAATGATGAGAAGCACCCTGCACATGTCTTTGTTGTCTGAAAGCTTTTGTGCTATAATGGCATGCAAAATTTTAACTAAACTTTTAATTTGGACCTGCCATGATGGAAATGGGAGCCTTTATCCATACCACATATTAATTTGCACAATTTCTTGCTACCTTCTTTCATCTGTTTCTGTGTTGGCTATATCTAATTCCTTCACTCCTGTCTTAGAGTAGAGGTTTTATTTGGTGGGCATTGCACCGCTGATAGAGCTGATTGATTTTGTCTTATAAATACCTTTGGAGGTTGCATTAAAGTGGGACTAGAAAGGGGAAATAGTGAAATTCTAGTTTTGCCAACTGAGGAGTCAAATTAGCTAAAGTTTACATAAATCTTCCTGTTTAAAGGCAAGTATACTTTTTTAAATCATCTTAGATAGTTGCCATTACTAGATTTATAGTTGATATTATTACTAGACTAATTTCTAGGTAATTTGGGTGTGTAAATATTTAGAAAGTTTATATTTTTTGTTAAGAGTTATTGTAAACATTTGTTTGTGGATATCTGTGTTGAAGTGTCTGTGAATGGTATTTGCAAGAAACTTGTGCTACAGAAAATGTACCAGACCCAGTGAATAGCTCCCTAAGCTTAACATCCTAAATCCTATGATAACTATTAATTTAGCTATACAGACTAATGAGCCGTGATAACTAACATGTCTTTGGGGTCATCAGGTGGGAGCCTCCTTTCACCAGTGTTTCATCTAGTTGGTCCCACGACACCTCCAGGAGGCTAGACAGTGATCATTGGTGTCCCAGAGTCACTCCCCTAATGCCAGCCATCACTGCTCCTCACACCACATCTATTTTCTCCTTTATCTTGCCTAAGCTATCACAAACAACACTATCATCAACTAGGACAAAACACACTAGCAGATTCAGCAAAAAAAAAACTCCCCTAAACAGTTCTGTTCTGTAGTGTAGGACTAGATTTTCTTCTTTCCCAGAAAGTGGTGGCCATTTTGAATGAGGGAGGTAGAGTCAGGGAGAGATGCCTTGTTGAGCTAAACTCTCCCCCTCCGGATTAGGCTGTGCTCTACCTCCCCCTACTCCCCCACTCTCCAAGACAATACAACTCACCATACAACTCACCTAAAACAAGAAGTATTTGGACATTACCCACAATCTCTGTATGCCTGAGCGTTGCTTCTGCCACCTGCACTGCCATGCTTAGATTCCATTTTCTCCCCTTGATTGGGCTTGGAACCACCTTACTAACTACCACATCTTTACTTCCAGATAACAGGAGCTCTGTCCTAACCTTAGTACATTTAAACTCCTTCACTAGACTAGTTACCGGGAGCTGAAGTATGCCTTTCCCATACAGTGCCACCGTACTTAAACATCTAGGAACACCTAGCCACTTCCTAATGTAAAAGCTAACTAATCTTTCCATTTTTTCTGCAGCAGATAATGGAATCTCATATACAGACAGTGGCCACATCAACCTGGGAAATAACCCGAACTGCAGACACCACAACTTCAACTTTCCTGGAACCCCTGATTTATCTATTCTATCCAGTAACAGCATTCCGAAACTGCAATACCTGTTCTCCGTCATTCAAGTCTGCCTTGTACCACCTACCTAGACTCTTCACTGATTTTTCCCTAATTATTGGAATTTCCTCTTCGTCTATTACAAACTTCCTATCACTTAACTTCCCTCTACCTATTGAGATACAAGACTTACTGGGCTTGATTTTCATACTAGCCCACTTTAATTTTTTATTAAGTCTCTCAAGTTCTCTTTTCATACATGGCACCATTGTAGTTATCAACGTCATGTCATCCATGCAGGCCCTAATTGGTGTAAGGCGCATCCCATCCTGCCGCCTCTCTCCACCTACAACCCACTTAGAAGCTTTAATTATTACCTCCATCGCCATTGTGAATGCCAATGGAGAAGCTACTGAGAATAAATTCCTCATGCTGAAACGTCACCTGCACTAGTGCTCCTCCTCATTTGCCTCCTTTGACCACTCAGAGAAGCTAACTGTATTAATTGGCCATGTTGACATCACTTAGATTCTGTACTTGAGAATATTTCCATCAGAAAGAAATATTTTTTTTTTTCATCAAATAATGGCAACTGGAGGCTGTCCAGGTGGCACAGGTAGAAAAGCAGTCATCAGCAACTGAATCACTTCCTAGATCCCAGCATGCAGTGGGTGATTTTATTGTGATGAGAGCGTCTGTGTGGAGGAAATTAAGCTGATATAATTTCATCATTTGCTTTCAAGGATGGATAGATAGATAGATAGATAGATAGATAGATAGATAGATAGATAGATAGATAGATAGATAGATACTTTATTTATCCCCTAGGGGGAATTCATGACTGGCATAGTATGGCAATAAAACTTTCAACACAGATCGTTCCCATTCTGACTACTGGGAGCTACTATCATCCCATATATCTGAAATTCTGAGATTTAAAGTAAAACTTTTACTTTTAGCATGTATGTAAGTTGTATCAGCTGTTTTCCTGCACTGGTTCCAATAAATACCATACCATACCATACCAAAGATTCCATTTTGAGGAGCAAACAGTGACATACTATAAAACAGATGTGCCACTGTGAAGCCTTGAATCCTCAGCTGGAAAGGAACTGGGAGCAAAGTTATTGATGGCATTTGGCATGTGGCAATACAGGGCAGGGGCCTCTGAGGTTATTCATTTGGCGGATGAAAAGTGTAGCAGGGAAGGGAAGGCCATCTGGCACAATTACCTGAGCAAGGTCAGTCTGTGTGGAGACTTCCATTAATTAGCCTTTGTTGTGGTTGTGGAGAGTTCAGCTCAAAATGGACAAGGTAGGAGGCTATTATCCTCCAAAACATGATCATTGATAATGTGGATGAGAAGCTTTTCAGAAGAAATGTCTGACTGGTAGTGTGATGACACATGGGCATGTTGGAATTAAAGCCATCAACTGGTCATTTAGATGGTTTTTATTCAACACCTATTTGCACAGTGGCATATTTTCTAATCATCTAATCATACCTTCCAGTGGTACCTTATTGCTAGTTAGAATGTTTGGCTGATAATTTAATTAATATAATCATTTCCAATACACCCATAACTCAGTGGCCAAACCAGGCAAGGTGCCTAAGTCTAGCCACACAAAGCATGGCTTGATTTATGAGTACTTGAATAGATGGTTTAGGGTAAAGTAAATAAGTTATACTCCCATACTTAACAGATATCTTTTAAATGGCTTGAATTTTTCAGCTGCTTCTTAATATGAAATGCATTTTCCGTCTTTAGAATACATAATTAAGAACTGATACTGTTATATTTTATAGAGTCAATTCCTTAAGGTCCATGATGATAGAATGCTGTTAAAATAGAGTTTTAAACAGGTACCATGAAGAGCATTGCAAAGTGCTGGGTATGCATTGCAAATGGAATCATACCCAAACACATTGTTAATAATGAGGCAGCGCAAAGTGTGTAAAAGGTAAGGGTGATGTGGACGAATGCTGAGTAATCATTGTCTTCACAGCTAGTCACATTGCAGCCCTTAGATTAATGAAGTAGAAGGCAAGTGTAGAAATCAGAAAATAACAATGTTGTTCTGAAGGTTCAGAATGGCAACATTATAACGTGATACCACAAGTGTGAAGTAAAAACTGTGGAAGATGGTGTGGACATCAAGTTGTGGGTTTTAATATGTTTAATATCCCTAATTTTTCTTTTCACTGTATTGAGTCACAGTTTTGCTGATGAAAACGCTTTTCATTAAATCATCAATCCTTCAGTGTGCCATTGATCCTGTCTGTCTCTCCATAGCATTGCGACCAGTGGACAGTGATCTTTGTATGGGTGCCCCCCCGAACACCACCCAGCTCTGCCATATTAGATGTCCTGTAGATTGTGAGGTGTCTTCATGGAGCGCCTGGGGACCCTGCACCTATGAAACCTGTCAAGACCAGGCAGCCAAGAAAGGTAAGAGCGCTCTTTGAAAATTATAATGCCACTGGTCCTAACGTAGTAAAAGGAGTTCTTTAGGTATCTCAAACTTCGTGTAAGCACAAATACAAGTGTGATTTCATACAACATGAGAACCAAAATAGTCTTTTATGTCCTCACAAAATCAGCTTCACAATTTCACCTTTTCTGCAAGCAAGTTTACTTGGATACAGAATATAACAAATAAATAAAAAAAGAGTAAAGAAAAGACCAGAGACTTTACAATATATGGAGAGAAACCCAGGAGCTCCCACATGGTGACAGTGGAGATGAAAAACTCCCTTTTACAGGAAGAAATCGCCGACAAACTGAAGGTGGGTGACTGGACAGGGAGAGAAAGGACTGAGCACAAACTACAGTATAGGGAAGACACAAAGTTAATGACATGCAGTAGTGTGATATAAATGCATGAGGAGAGAGAGAGAGGAGAAGTTGTGGTATCAAATCAAAATCCTGGCCTTGTGAGAACACTAGAGGAGGGTATAAGATTGGAGAGTGAGCAAAAGCATTGTCATCTTCTCTTCCTATTTGTCGGCTGTTGTCAGAGGCTGTGCTAGTTCATCAGCAGGGATGACACAGTTGCTGCTTCCGCCCCTAAGTATACCCTACAGCAGCATCTGCCATGGCTACTTCACGTTGACTCTGCCTTAATGAAGCAACTCACATGAAAGGGATGGCTGGAACTTCTACTCCATGTATCTTAACAATGGACTCAATCCCACTCACTCATTTGCTCACTAAGCCTGGTTTTCATTATCTGGAGAGATATGGACTCAAAATAAGTCCTCCTGGCTTTGAATCTTTCTATCCCTCTGACACTGAATATGGGATTCAGTAGGTTGTGATTACAGAGTTGATCTTTAGTTTGCACTGTATGATCCAAGGAAAGCACATATTTCTAGTCTTTCACCAGAATGCACTGATTGCCGTTAAGAACAGTTTGGGAAAATCACAATTAGATGTTTCAGCCCTAACATGGTAAGAATGTTTGGAAGATTTGCATTGCAATATTTTTTAAAAACTGAACTACAGGTTTGTATTGGTTATATAGAATACTGTAAGTTTGCATAAAACAGAATTACACATCAACAACTTACTTAGTTTCTGCATGAAAAAATCTGATAAAATTATATATAGCTGCTTATTGTTATGTGCTCCTAGTGTTCTAGAAAAACATTAGACACAAAACCTTTTTCTCATTGCTCATCACTGTCTTGTACTGCTGTCATTGTGTGGGCTTCGGTCTCCCTGGGTGCTTGGTAGCAATGACTTATGTCTAGTCACTATAACTAAGGGGACTAAAAGGGGCTTAGCTGTTTTTGGCCCCTTGATCGGTGCTAAACTTAAAGCCTCTGACCTTTGGACACCTGGATTGTGGACAGTGGATTGAAAATGCCTGAGATTGTCATCCCTCTGGCGCCTCTGTCAAAGGAGCTAGACTACACTATACTACACTTCAGGCTTCTGTCAGGAAACCTGGCTCACAACCATTTTGCCAAGGATCATGTCTGGAAACCCCTTTAATTGTAATTTTCTCTTTGTGACTGAAGGCAACACTGTAGATTTTGACAGTTCTGATTCTGGTGTATATATGTTGCCAAAATTATCTATTACTTTGGATGGAGCCTGGGGGAAACGAGCACACTGGATCACACAGTATCAGAGACATATACATACACAGTATTTGTTCTGCTGCTTAGACCCCTGATATGTTAACTAGTGTAATGACTTTATAGGACTACTTTATTGTCTTTCAGTGGAGTTCTTTTAATCTTAGGTATGATTATTTTTCAGTGGCTTCAGGAAGAAAAACTTTTTGCACAATTCAATTTACATTAATTTAATTGTAAATGGATGAAATTGTCATTTTGCCCATCGGTCTCAATAATAAGTGAAAACATGTTTTTAAATTTTATTTTTCAAATTTATTAATAATCAAAAACTTTCATTTAAAAAAGTATTCAGACCCCAATTTGAGTACTTTGTTGAAGCTATTTTTTTCATATCACACATTGAACTGTATATCTGCTATTTAAGAGGTCTATCAAGCAAGCATTCTTCAGGTGGAGCTAAATTCTCTATTTGGACAACATAACTAAATGTGAGACCATCAGTCTGATATTGTAAGGTTTTAAAAAAAAATCAGCTTAGTAAAATAATGTGGCGCTCCAGTTTTGCCTCGCAGGTCTCGCCAGTTGCCGACCACTGATCTAGTCTCACCAGAGATGCTCTATGGGGTTCAATCTGGGCTTTGGTTGGGCTACATAAGGACAGTAAGAAACTTGTCCTGAAGCCACCAGCATTTTCTCAGCTGTATGCTTGGGGTCATTGTCATATTGAAAGGTGAATCATTGCCCCAATCTCAGGTCGCGTTCAGTCTGGAGCAGGTTTTTTTTCTTTGTCTTTTATTATTATTATTTTCCTGCTGTAACATCTTTCAAAGCACAGACACTGTAAAACAGACCTGTCACCTGCCCAGCATGGTACTATTAAACCAGAAACACTGCACCTACAGTGCGCTTGGGGCCAAGTTTCAAAAACACACAATCACCGATTGAAGCGTCTCACAACATATTATCCAGTTTGCGTGGGCTAGCAGCTCATTGTTTCTCCCTTGTCTGTGTATGTACTCTATGTGCATGTCATGTCATTGTTCCCCACAGTTGTGTGATACTCAGTCCAAATACAAAGGCAAACTTGTCTGGCAGTGTAAAAGGAGACAATCGACAATTAATTTTTTTGAAGGTTTACCTGCGTTTTAAAAACCTGTCACTGCCTTCCGTGTTATGACTGACACAAAACAAACCCACGTTGCTTCCTGCACATGCATGTGGGAAACTGTTTCTGGCTGATGCCCCTACGTAAGTTAAATTGACCACAGTAATTAACCAAGGTAATCGAAAATGGTTATGATAATTAAATTTAATCGGTAATACTAACCTTCCATTTTTGCTCTGTGTTGCAGTAATCGTTTAATCTCCAGTAGTAGGTAATCTCAAACCACTCTAAATGGCCGATGAGACCATATGTTCTTTTGTTCCATAGACAAACAGAGCTATTGAAACAAGGTCAGAAAAATAAAACTGGACTCAGAAAAACCATGGCATCCCACTTTTTACATGCATTCCACCTCCTAAGATGTAAAGACAGTGAAATGACTGCTACAGGACAACACCCTACCATCAGCTCTTCTCCAACAGTTGCTTAAAGCCCTGATGTCCTGTGCAGAAATTGCTCCCAGCCACTTGGTTAGGTCCATGGATGACACCTGGGTCAAAATCAAAACACAGGAGGTGAAAGCCAGAACACATCAATGCAGTGGACAGCAGCATCAAGTTTGCTCTGGAGGACATCAGAGAAAATCGTCTGGCCTTCTTGGACTGTGGATGAAAGAAGCCTCATCATTAAAGTATACCGAAAACTGTTACACACAGATCAATATTTACTATTTAATTCTCACCACCCACTGGAGCACAAGCTAAGGGTTATCAGAACCCTAGACCACCGGGCTCAGAATGTTGCCCATGTTGCCTTCCTTTACTCTACAGTACTCCAACTTTTACTAACTACTAATATGGTCATTTTGGTTGTGGTTTTTAAGTTAATTATTAATCAGAGTTCCAACTTGATAGTGTGTTTTAAGACTAAAACATTTGATCCTTTCCCTTCTTAGGGTGGTGCCCTAGGGAACTTTAATATTAAAGTTATTATTTAATATAATTTCCAACGGCAATAATTGATAAGCTGTTGCACCTACAAAAAAAAGTAACAAGCCATGCTCTGTTTTCAATTTTATTATACATCCTTCAACATATATTTTTCATTTTTCTTTATCAAATGGAATTCCATATGTTTGGATGTCAGCTTTTATCCTACCTTGATTAAAAACTGATGTCCTGGTAAAATAAAGTAAAAGAAAACAACAAACAACAAAACAAAAAAAAAGTGTAAGAAATCACTTCCTATTTACTATTTACTAGTCAACTACATTATGCTCCACAATTTATGTGAGTGTGACATGGACACTACTTTCTGCTACAATCCCATGTAGCGTGAATACCACAATTTGAATTTTGCTCTCGTTAAAAGAATGGGGCACCAGTCCTCAGGGAGGACAATTTGATTAAAATACAGATTGTTTTGATCAATCTCACATCCAAAGTTGTGATTTCTCGATTACAGGGATCTCCGATCTTCACTTCAAAGAAACACAGGCAACGACTGGGTTACGTTGATAATATTTATTGA
>NW_019525421.1:339789-340818 GCF_002814215.2 Seriola lalandi dorsalis | reverse complement strand
TTGCCACAAGTCTACCTGGATGAAGAGGCTGCCACACTGACCACGATTGATGTCAGACAGTCATTTAAAAGAGTCAACCCTTGTAAAGCTCTGGGGCTGGACAGCATCCCAAGCCGAGCACTCTGGGTGTGTGCTAATCAACTGGCAGAGGTGTTCACCAATGTTTTACCTTTAAGACTGAGACTAGCTACACCTCCTCTTCATTGATCCTCAATACAGTTGCACCGCGGTGGTATGGGAACTGTTCTGCCCACAGCAGTAAATCACTACAGAGTGTAGTGAAAGCACATTATTGGCAACAGTCTCCCTGACATTCAGGACATCTTCCATCACCCAGTACACAGACTGTTCTCCTTGTTACCGTCTGGCAGACGATACAGAAGCTTGGCTGCATGTATCAACAGACTCAGGGACAGTTTCTACCATCAGGCCATCAGGCTACTAACTCTCTGAACTAACACTCTCTCATGCCATATCTGCCATTGTGCCTGCTTGACTGCACTTTTACAATGCAATGTAATAGATTAAAATGTAATCAATCTGTTTTACCTGTTTTAATCACTACATTAAAGTACATTTGGTGACTTTTACAACCTAATGACCTCTTTTTGTTAATATTTAATGAAAACACAAAGCTGAATGAAGATAATAAGTGTTATTAGACCTCACACCTATCACCCTGTCTCTTATACACATCTCGTAGGCACTCTCGAGATCTGGTCAGCCGGTCCTGGTGTGGCGTGTAGCCGGAGGGCCGGAGGTTGACAGCGGAATAAACGCTAGTATTTAACTTAATTTGCCAGATAAATTGGAAGGAGTTGGTGTTGGCCAAACGACGCAAAACCTTCAAAATCTTCTAGACAAAAGCTGGATTTTGTCACAAAAAGAAAAACGACAAAATTACTTATACACACCTGTGTGTGATTCAATTTGGAAGGCTTGGCTTGTTGAAATAGTAAGGCAAAAATCGCGCACCAAAGTGTAAGAAGTAAAGTTTAAGCTAGAAACGAACGTGAGCTAGTGCGCGAA
>NW_019525421.1:338855-339739 GCF_002814215.2 Seriola lalandi dorsalis | reverse complement strand
ACCAATAACAGGAGTAGGCACCAAAAACAAAACAGTAAAAATGGAAGTATGAGTTTTATGGAGTGTTGAAGAAAGAAATGACAACAACAAATTTTTTTATTGTGTGTTTACTGTTTGTTATTGTTTCAAGTAACCTCCTTATTGGAGATCTGGGCAGTTTCAAACTGTCTGCGGTCATGTGAATAGCTACATGTTATACTTCTTTATGTGGACACTATAGAGATATAGAGAACATCTCTACACACCTTGCCTTTGTTTGGGCTCTTATTGCAGTGTGTAATCATTCAGCCATGATTGAGCAGATACGCACTGTGGCATGTTTACCTCTGTGAGGACAAGATGGGAATCTGCTTAGTCGGACAATGCACATGGCATAGAAGCCACAGAACAGATAAGCAGTAATTTCACGCCTGGAGAGAGAGGATAGATCAATGTAGGAGGTGTTAACACATAGGTATCAGGATGGGATTAGGTACAGCAGGTATCATGTATGCAACGCAGGATGGTTATCAGGAACAAGGTTATTTCTGAGAAGCTCAGACCAGTTCTTCTCAACCTTTTTAGCCAGTGTCCCTTTAAATTAAGTTATGTCTTCCTGTGAACCATTGTTATAAATTGCATATGTGAAAAGGAAGTGATCAGTTCACCCAAAAAGCTTTTTTCTTTTCTTTTTTTATTGGGTCATTTGTTTTTCTTGGATTATTTTATTCAGGGCCATAGCTACCCTAGAGGACAATAAAGTCCTTGGTATTTTAACAACCTGGAAGATGTTACATTTAACGTATGACAGTATTTTATTTCAATGTTTCAAGACTCATTACACTTACAATTGAGTGATTTGAGGTCAAAATAAATGAATATATAAAAATAAAATAAATCTAAAA
>NW_019525421.1:338139-338805 GCF_002814215.2 Seriola lalandi dorsalis | reverse complement strand
CGACCACAAGCCCAAACAAAAGAAGGTGAACCACTGTTCAAGGTCCAATTTCCAAAAGTGTATTATATTATTTTATTTTTCAACCAAAAAATGTTTTGTTCTCATTGTATTAAGTATTGCACGTATAATGTTATGACAGTTCCATCAACAACAAAATACAGTAAAGAAAATGTCAGGAGGTAGTTAGAAACAGACTTTCAGTCATTGTTTTGTAAAAAACAACAAAAAAAGTGAAAAATGTAAACAAAATCTTTTGTGTTTGATCAAACGGGGAATGTGGTGGACCTCATATTCGAAAAAGTCTTTGTTGACCTGGGACCATACACAGAAGCTGCTTTGGCCTTCAAAACAACTGGACAGAGCATTTAGTCTTGCAAACATATATCTATGTTGTGTGTCACAATTTTTTTTTATGGATCCAGTGAATCCTACAGTTTTTTTATTATCACTGATTATAAGTTCCTCATTCGATGTAAATAAATGCTTGATTGTTACTAAAGAAATGACTCCTCTGAATTCATATATTATATGCACACTATCTGCTGATAGAAGAACTTTACAAATCAAAGAGCAGCTAAACTAATTTATTTGAGGGTGTGTTACTCCATGTGTGGTGTATTATTACCATTGTAAAATTATGTGCACTGAAGTAAAACAAGACTGCCT
>NW_019525421.1:326467-338092 GCF_002814215.2 Seriola lalandi dorsalis | reverse complement strand
GAATTCATTGTCAGTCTGTGGGGGAGAGTTGTGTTTGTCTCCCATTTGGTGCAGGAGTGTTGGTTCAGAATGAGTTCGATGAGCTAGCCATAAATTCCGATGGTATCTTCAAAAGCTAGTCTATTGGTGAGGGGAACTCATTTCGTCCCTGTTTTCTATCCATGTGATGGTTTGATGATGGGAAAGTGGACATGGGAGGCTCCCCATATCCTCCAGAGCACCCCAGTGTCCTTACCATAAACCTGGTGTCTGGTCACTGGCGTCCACCAGTGTCCGCTACACCCATCATGAAATTGTTGCATTATTTGCATATAGATGGAAAACATTGTCTGTCAGTGATGACTTTGAAAAAGAAACAATGCAACGCAAATTCCCGATAATTAGTATAAGTGTCCTAAATGTCATTTTACTGTTCACTGTAGAGTAAACCAACCATTGACTGTGCATAAAGTTGGAAGTTGGTTATGATTAGTAAGTGCTCAGCACACACATGCAGCTCATTCGCACCCTGAATGATGGGTACACAGAGAGGGCCAGTAAAGAAGCACACAAAAAAATTGATTTTTGTACAGTATACCTGATAGGCAGTTTGACTGTCATGCAAGCAATAGCCCAGCTCACACCAGAAGTGCATGTCTCCATGCTGGTCAAAATGATTCTGCCTGTCATCTAATAATTCTAATTAGAGCTGAACTTTATGTGTTCCTGGATAAGTGCGGCATGATTTCCTCTGCAACAATGACATTGACATTATTATATATGACTCTGCCAATCAGATTTATTTACTTAATAATCAAAGGTGCTGGAACGCCTTTCCAGCTCATTCCACCCCTGCTGTAATGCTATCTTGCACTCATACCATTCATAATACACCCTACAGAGAGTAAATGAGTAATACCTGATAGAATTGAATTCCCTGCAAGCTAAATCAATTTTTTTTCATACAAACCCTCCCCCCTCTCAGATAAAACCTCTTTATACCACACATATATCACACAAGGTGGTATATGTTCTGTTGAGCTGCTTTTTTTGAGGGGAAAAGAGAAAAAAAATGTAATAGAAAAGGGGAAATTCTGCCAACTCCAACTGATTGCTTCAGGCACTGCCTTATCTGGCTTGAGCAGGAGTATGGATTAAGGGGTGAGTGACCTTGGCTAGGCCCACCCCACCCCCACCCCCACCACACACACACCACTTTCTCAGGACCTAGGTCATGGAATCTCATGCCCTTGAGCTGAAGAAATTACACATACAAGAGAACAAACCCCAGGTGAATTAATGGATTCCTCCATGCATTAGTCACTTTGGATAAAAGCTTTTGTAATGACAAAAATTCTAAGAACTATAATGACTTTTTACATTCCTGTCAACTTCATGCTTAATGAACACGTTAAGGTCACGCATTTAATGTCATGTTAAATGTAATATCACAATTATCACGATAGGCACATTGTGACCATGGAGAGAAATTAATGTGCTTACAGTTTCACAATAGATACATACGTTTTTGCTCATCAGATCACAGAGGGGGTGCTGTGGTTAATTAGTGTGGGTATGTTTTTGTTCAGTTACTTCATTTGGTTTCTCTTGTTCTCTGTCAGGCTTCAAACTGAGGAAGAGGAACATTTTCAATGAGCTAATGGGCTGGACGGGGAACTGCCCCCACCTGGTGGAAGCAATACCGTGTGAAGACCCCAGCTGCTATGACTGGCTGGTGATTAAACTTGAGGCATGTATCCCTGATAATGAAAAGGAGTGTGGACCAGGAACCCAGATCCCTCAAGTGCAGTGTATCAACAGTGATGGTGAGTAGATGCATGAAACATGAAACAAAAGCAGCTCTTTAGGTCTGAGAGTAGCTATTGCCTAATGACCTACCACCTCTGTGGTAGAACCGGAGATTCACTATTCAATAGGATAAAGTTCAGTCATGATCTTAGAAACAGTAGATAAAAGAAAAATCTTAACTCACTTACTAACTAGTGTCACAACTGTCACAGGGTTTGAGGGGTTTGGTTGGACCCAAATGCAGCCAACACATGGGAGATGGTGCAGAAAGGTTTATTAAACAAGAAGCTTACACACAACACTGGTGAAGCACAGGGAAACAAAGGGGAAAAACAGGTAAACACATGAACTCAAAACAGGAGACAGGAACAGGTAACATTAACAGACTGAGGACAACCACACATGAACAGCTTTTTTTGACCAACCAGACATGAACAGGCACGTGAACCAACGAGGACAAACCCAGAAATCGACAGCGAGACAACAGAGACAAATGGAAGCACAAAGACTATATAGACAAGGGAGGCAAGGGTGATTGAACACAGGTGAAACACATTAGGGCAGGGCAGACAATCACCACACAGAAACAGGACCAAGACCGGAAGCAAAAACACTGAGACACACAAGGAAACCAATTACAAAATAAAACAGGAAGTGAGAAAGTCCAAACAAAACTAATAAAGGTGTCTGCCATAGCAAACCATGACAACTAGCTTAATCTGCAGAAACTATGTCTCTTAGTCTTTGTTCAGTTGTCATGGAGATATCTCAGTTATAATCAAGTGACCTGAGTGTGAAACTCAACATTACAGTTAGGGCATTACAGTGGCCTTTCCTGCTTATTTTTGGACTGTGGGTAATCATTCAGGATTTTACCTCACCATAGGAGTCTGTTATATGTTTATGTTAGAAAGTAAACAAAATATTTCAACCTATAGGTGATTTGGAGTCAGACACAGGGGTTTAGAACAGCAAATATACCAGCAAGCCAAGACCATTTTTTCACCTCTCACCTTTGGTAGTAGTAGAATTCTGGGTATTAACATCTCTTCCAGGCTGTCAGAGTTTCACCCCACTATCAGTTTAGCATGATTACCACAATTTCAAATTTGCTGTTGTTGATAAGGGGGCACCAGTCCTCGGGGAGAACAACAATGAATGATTTCATTGACAAATGTGATCAATCTCATATCAAAATCTGTGACTTCTTGATTCAATGGATCACCAGTCTCTACTTCAAAACACAACAGGACGTTTATTAACTAGACTACTATCTACAGAGTAAGTGCAATGTGTAATAATCATCAAGATCAAAATAATAATGAGTTGGCAATATTGGAAGAGAATATGTTATGGCTATACACTATGGCTGTACAACTAATGATCATTATGTCTACATATAGATTTGATGATTAAATATTATTATACTTCATCAACCAGGTCATGAGCAGAATGTTAAGACCGGTCTAATGTGAGTTGCGCTGTAGCTGGATGCAGGTGGTCGTGGGCAGATGTGTTATCTGCCAGCGTCTCCTGCAGATTGATGCAAAATAAACTCTAACTTTGGCTGGATAACCTTAGAGGAGACTGGCGTTGATCAGATTACTGTCAAAAATCTTCAAAAAGGAAAATGTGATGATAATTAAAAGTTACAAAATTACTATGAGGCACTTCTGCTATTTTGGTTCAGTTGGTTTTGACTTGGCTTATAAAAATAAAAGGTCGCACATGTAGACAAAAAGAATGTTACTTGGAGCACATGGCAAAGAAAGAACAAAGGACGCAGACAAACAAAAAAGGAGAAAGTGCAAAATGGCTAAGAGCCATGGCTAAAAGCTATGGCCAAGAGTGGTTGCTAAGAGCCGATAAGTAATGTGTGAATTGATCACAAATGTTTAATTCCCTGAGAGCTGGCACACGTGTCGAGGATCTTCTTCAGAGGGGCCAGTAAATCATCTGAGTCACCTCAAGATTGTAACTTTTAACTATTTTCAAGAAAAATATGTCTAACTCTTAAGCAAATACTCTAAAAACTGAGACACTGGTTGCCACCAGGAGGAGGAGGGGAAAAAGCACACCTAGGCAGACAACAGCTTTTAAGATGAAACTTGTTTGAAAATCAGATGTCGGAGGGAAAACCTCAAGTTCTATGGAAAAGATCACCTCACCATAATGCTAGAATGGTTTGAAAAGCAGCTCATATTAATTGAAGTACAGTGCTTTGAAAAATTAGATGCCAAAATGATTTTTTATAAGCTGAATATCCAAAGCTGGAGATAGTTTGTGTGTCTGTTAATATATGTGTGTACATATATGTGTACAAAAATGGGTTCTTAAAAAAATTGTCTTCAAAATCATAGAAAGACATGAATGCACACACACATAGACAGTGCTGATTTGCCTAAAATATGCTTTCATACTTGAGAGTCATAAGGGTAAGAGTTAATGAGTCTAATTAGCCAATAAAAATCAGCTTTGTCCATTTATCCCCGCATACTGCGTTAGTAGTGTGTGTGTGTGTGTGTGTGTGTGTGTGTGTGTGTGTTTGTGTTTATAAACATCACAGAGATCAATGAGTCTCTTAACGAGCTGTTTCGAACAGCTGTGTCTAGCTGGAAGACAGAGCTCAATGAGCCTCACAAACAACAGCTATTTCTGAAAAATCAGTAACTCCTATCAGAACCATGAGTGGACCAAGGCTGGCACAAGACGTTTGTGCACTGAATATGAGGCTTTGGTGTTTCTAGAGCCAAAACTGTGGACACAGGAACAAGTTCCATAAAAGGGTCACTTCTGCTTTTCTTGGGAAATCAGCTCCTGAATTTGTATTGCACTCAATGGGAGAGATGGAGGGTACTCGCATCACTTTGAGGCTCACTATTCAATTTTTCTAAGTCTCTGTGCTTAGGTAGACACTTTCTATGAAACAGAACAAATTTGTCTACTACTGAGGAACCCACACCTCTGTATAATGTAATATACACTACATCTTCCACAGTGATTAAACTGACAAAAAAAAAACACTGACAAAATCTTTTAAATCCCACAATTTCCAACCTTCTTTGACAATATTTATATCAAAACTGTAGAGATTTTTCTCCTGTATCACCCAGTTTTGGTCTAATTCTGATATCTTTTACAATTTTTGAGGAAATCTCCCAAAGTGCAGAGAGAGTTGTCCAAAGTTCCCATAGATGCCCATGTTAAACTGAGCTCTGAAGCTCTGGCTCATAACAAAGTTGAGGGGAGTTTTAAAACTGCAATAAAATACAGAAACTGTAGGTACACATATAAGATATCAATCTCTTTATTGAAGCCTTGGGACAGCCATGGTGAGGTGATCTTTTTAATAGGACTTGTAGTTTTCCCTCCGGTATCTGATTTTCTTTTTATAGTATATTTTTGGGGCTTTTTATGCCTTTATGATAACACAGTATAGAGAGACAGGAAATGGGGAGGCAGAGAGAGGGGGAATGACATGCAGTAAAGGGCCGTCCGATGCGGGATTTGAACCGGGGCCGACTGCAGCGAGGATTGTAGCCTCTACATATGGGGCGCCTGTTCAACCCACTGCGCCACTCGACGCCACTGATATCTGATTTTCAAACACAAGTTTGATTTTAAAAGCTGTTGTATGCCTAGGGAGACAGAGGGGATTGTGTGTGCTTTTTTCCCTCCTCCTCCTGGTGGCCACAGTCACCACAGTTAAAAACATTATTGAGAGGCCATTTTGGCCGGTTCTGACAACTTTAAAAGGCTGTTTGAATACCATCACCACCATATGGAAATTAACTGTATAAGTGTCTCAACGTGTTAACACAAGCTTTTTGGAGGCTCTATGGTAGACAGCTCTACTGCCACACACAACAATACACACACGAACATTAACAGACACACACAAATGCCATCTTACTTTTTTGATAATATTGATATTCAAAATAAGAGTGTCAATCAGGTAAAAATAACTTCCTGGAGGCTGTGTTTGGCGGCTCTACTGCTACACTCAAACACACACACACACACACACACACACACACACACACACACACACACACACACACACACACACACACATATATATATATTGACAGAACCACACTAACACCATCTCCACGAAATAGTTTACACTGGTCTCGCCTCCATTGTATTTGAGTTGCTCCTCCGCTTCCCTGCAGATGGGAAACCAGAGCGGCTCAGTAGATTGTGGTTCGGCACTCCGCTGAGAAGTGGTAGAAGTACCATCAGTCAGTCAGTAACAGACATTTGGGATTATAGGGCTTGCCCTGCTGTTGCGGTCCAGCCAAAAAAGAAAGAGTCTGTCTCTTCTTACTTTCTTTCTGATTGATAATTTTACAGTAAATACAACTGAAATCACAGCTCAGTCTTTGTATTTCATTCATGTATATTTGGTGTTTTTTGTCAGAGGACGGCACAGTTATAAAAGCAGGATTTGACCATAGGTGGTACAGCCACATACTAGGTTTTGACCTAGTCTTGTTTTTTTAGGCCAAGTCTGCACTGTGCATTTTGCTACACAGTAATGTCAGTTCTTAGCCACAAAGACTGAAACAAAACCCAGTTACACAGTCCGAGTGTATTTGTCTAAGACCCTTTGCCAACCTTACAGTTTCCTAAGGTTTGTGCCATTCTTCCCTGCAATGCTGTTGCCACAGGGCTTTGCTCCCAACAATACTACACCCTTACTTTTTCTCTTGACAACCTGATATTTGAAGTGGGTCCAAATGTTTGTTTTGTTGCTATCATCTATTTGTCCCATCACCATATTTTGTTCAAGCCTCTAGTGCCAGGTCCAGACTGGCACGGTTTGGAGGTGTGTTCAATGGTGCACTGGAAAGATGATTCGGGCCTGCAGGAGGAGAAATGTGCAGCACAGCAATTCAAACAAAAATAGGTCAAAACCTAGTATAAGGCTGGAACAGTTTTATTAGAGCCGAATTTCCCAATATTTGCACTGCACTGCAGCTGTAAACAACCCCCAAATTGAATATATCTTAAAGAGCAACAGCAAATGGGGAAAGTCAAATTTGGTCACGTGGCATTCAGCTGAACAATGGTGGAACTATGGTCGGTCAGTCAGTCGCTTATAGAGCTGACCCTGCTGCTGTGGTCCAGCCTAAAAAGGACATTTGGGTTATGTCATTGCTGGAAAAAGATTCAACGTGTAATTTCATGTAATTTTGACAATAGAGAGAAATACTGTCAAGCATAAAAAAGAGTGTTTATTTTTGCATATTTGTGCAAAGGGAAACTTCTGTCACTCTCACATATTCTCTGAGGCAAAGTATTTGTTATAGTAAGTGTATCTCTTCAGGTCATTCCACAGCATCTCTACCAGATTAAGGTCTGGTCTCTGACTAGACCTTTTGGTGAACATTGCAGAGTCAATGCACATAGCATATATTTTCAAGCTAGCTTTGGATTTTAAACAGTTGCTACAGTGCTACACAAAGGCAAATGGAGCTCAGTCTTTATGTCACTTGGGAATTTACCAAACAACTATACAATTTTTATGCCTTCGCGTCAGCGACAGTCAAGGCCAGAGGCATTATGGTTTCAGGTTGTCCTTTTGTCCGTCCCATTCTTGTGAACGTAATACCTCAGTAATGCTTTGAGGGAATTTCTTCAAATTTGGCACAAAGATTCACTTGAACTCAAGGATGAACGGATTAGTTTTTGGTGGTCAAAGGTCAAAAGTCCTCACATTGTTGTGAATGCAATATATCAGGAACCTAGCAGGGACTTCATTACATCTGGCACAAACATTCACTTGGACTCAAGGATGAAATAATTCGATTTTTGTGGTCAAAGGTCAAAAGTCAAGGATGACCTCACAAAACACGTTTTCAGCCATAACTTGTAAATTCATACACTAATAGTTACACAATTTAACTCAAATGTCTCTAAGGATAAAATGAAATGATGACTTTTATATCCAAAAGGTCAAAGGTCAATTTCACTTTGACATCACAATGTTGCGCAAAAACACCTCTGGACATTAATCAGTGCTGTAATACAATAATATGCTTGCTGAGTTCTGTGAGTTTAGCCGAATGATTTTGAACACTATGGAGAACAGGATAGAAGAAGATGCTTTCTCCGCATCTCTTTTTTCCTGCTTTCCTTGATTTTTGAGTTTTTTCTAAGCCACCATCATTTTGTTTGATGTTTAGTTAAAGTTATGTACAAATAAGAATCAATGAAAAGAGTAACACCTGCACACTGATTCCAAATCACAAGTTATTTAAAAAGAAAAAAATAGGGCTTCATTGTGTCACAAATGAAAAAACGACAATTTCCATCAGGTCAAAAATCACAGATGTAGTTTGATCCTGGTCAGATCTTTGTCAGGTCAAAAGCTGGTCATTTGTCTCACTTTAGACCTGACAAAGATCCGTTGTTTAGACAACATTTCGATCATGGTCAGATTTTTTTTTTTCAAAAATGATCTCAAAGATAACTGCAGTTTTTCACATTTACCGTATGGACTGTTAAATGCCCCACCTTTCTAGCTGGCTGTCCTTATGGTGGGTTTACTGGTTTGTGTTGACTAGTGTAGACTACTGAATGTGTTTAATTATGAAGGACTAGACTCAACTCATGCAGTGCTCCACTAACAAAAGAAATCATGAAAGCATTACTAAGGCGCAGACAGTTGAATGATTTCCTCCAGCATCACCTGAAAGTCCTGTATTACTCTTGTCAAGGTCCCCCATCACCAACACCACCCCACTGCCACAGCCATATAGCATCCCTCACAGTTTCTCCTGACTGGCTTTTTATTGATTTGTTTTCCTTCCAGACGAAAATTAGTCTGTTTTTTTCCCTGGGGTCCCATACATGTCACTTGACTCACTGGTTGCAATTCTTCCTCCCCTTCACATTGAAATTTTCACAGATATGGTCCTTCAGCAAAGGATGGGCTGGAATGAAAGGAGAGAAAATAGAAAGGGTGTGGACAGCCTGCAGATATTGATCAATATGGTATACATTAGCATCTCAGCAGCCCTACCCCTCCTTGAAAAGACCTCTATACAAACCAGTACGGATTCTCAGATTACCTTTTACTTTAAGCCATTAAAGACAAGCTGTATTTTTTTACAGCTCATCTTTGACCCAGTCTGTTCTTCTTAATACTATTTTGGCAGATAAATTGTTGTTGTCAGTAAAGGTCAGCAGTGTGAGATAAATAGTGTAAACATAACAGTTTTTAGGCATGTTTTTTAACATTGGACATAGTCAGTTTCAGGGTTTATTCAGTTTTTAAGCTAAGCTAGGCTAACCATGTCCTGAGTTAAGCTCCATATCAATTCAGGACACACTGCTAGAGCTGCCCTGGTGGAGCTGCCCTGCTGGAGACATGTGTGGCACATGCATCAAAGGCAAATTCCCCCATGGGGACAGAAAAGTTTATTGTATCATATGAATCTTCTCATCTTACTCTCAGTGTTGGGATTCACTATACTCAAGATGGTTGAAACACCATGTTATTTCGTTCCACAGACAAAAATAACTCACTTCTCCACAACTCCTCACTTTTCACATTTGGGGGCGATGCTCCCCCAGGGACCTTACTGACCACTGAGTGGTGGTCAGTGTGTGATCCCACCCAAGGTGTTGCCAGCAGATGGTTTTGTCTTCTCCTCTCTTTTCTTTCTGGCTTGCTCAGGAACCACAGCACTCTCTTCTCTCCCTGGGTTCCACAGAAACAACATCTTTCCCTATCGGCTCCTCAAGGAGCAACAAGGCTCCCAGCACCTGGTCAGCATGCTGCTACCTGAAACAACAGCTCGACAGGCCTGATCACAGCAAACGGCAACACTGTTCTCCTCAACAGCGGTGACCTGCTTCGGATTAACCAAGAGTGAACCAAGTTTACCTCAGAATCAGTGGCTACACTACGAGGTCAGCCAGCCGATTTTACAAACAACAGGAGCCACAGCAGAGTTAGCGTGGAACAACTAAGTCTGTGAGAAGAACAAAGGAGAAACCAGCAGTGTGGACAATGCATGCTGGAGTTATAGGGAGTTGATTTTTCATGGTGAATCATCAAAATTCGCCACGTCACAACAGGCAGGCCATTGCACAAAAACTCAGTTTTCAGTATGAGGCATCATCAAACTCTTCAGCATTTCCTGACTAAGTATCAAAGTGTAAAACAAGACATTTCTTATTGCCACAAAGGGGCAATAAGAAACAATGTGTTAAGTGTTAAATTTTTATGGTGAATCATCGAAATTCACCACGCCACCACAGGCAGGTCCCCCAACAAAAAAACAATCTGTGTTAAAAAGGGATCCCATAATTCTGTGTAAATTTGCAGGCCCCCATTTATTTTGTAAATCAACAACTCATAGGAGGCACTTTCTGATTAGGTTATGAACCACTCAGAGTAGGTGGGGTTATTCTGCCCCATCCCGTGTTTCAATATGACCCTCTTAGCTGTAGTGAGGGCAACCTCAAACCAGTGTGTCCTTTTTCCCACAAATTCTTTCATTACCTTTTAAGCTATTCAAGAGGCATAGGGCAGGTGTAAGAACAACCTCTAATCTCAGGTGGTCAAATCTTTTCCATAACCCTCTGTCAGTAGTTGGTGTAGCATGAACACCACAATTTACAATTTGTTCTCTTTGAAAGGGGGCACCAGTCCTCAGGGAGGACAACAATGAATTTATTCATTGCTTCATTACTACCTCTGTAACGGGGTGTGAAGAACCCACGTGTAGCACAACCAAACAGATGGATAGTTTGAAATAAATTGAAATACCAGCAGAGAGAACATGGGTATGAGGAGTCGAGGATGGGGTCCAGGGCTGGAGAGCCCGGGGTTATCTGCCGGCGTCTCTTGCAGGTTAATACAAAATAAACTCTAATGCATTTAACTTTTTGCTGGATAACTTTAGAGGAGACTGGCGTTTAACAGATGACTCTAAAGTTGTCAAAAACAGCCGTGGCTAAAAGCTGGGAGTTAGGGCAAGGTGTGAATTAAGGAGCTGGCGCACATTTCAGGGGCGTTACCTGTCTTGTCCTTTATTTCAACTCTATCTAGAGTTTACCTATATCTTGCACATCCTTCTTCCACCATGACCATAACATTTTTTATGAAATAACATATAAACCTAATGGCACTAATAATGACAGACAGGAATAATACAAATGTGGATTTCGAATTAGAGCCTTCAAAACCTGAAATGAATCATAATGCAAGTGGTTAACTGATCAAACAACATAATAAACATTTCCTAAAGATAGTCTATAAATGTGGATTATGCAGCAGTTCTTTGACTATATTACACTGTTGCCCATAAAGTTGGAATAATTTTGTTTTCAGACACAATCCTCAGTTTATTCCTATTTAAATGCATCAATAATCACTTTTGACCAGGTGCAATGATTACATTATGTGTCCCAATTACCCAGGTGAAATGAAATAAATCAAATTGTCACAATCATTTCATGGAAAGAGGTAAAAAATATGTTATTACAACTTTATGAGCAACAGTGTAGTAATAATAAAGACATTCTGGATGTCATGTAATGTGTGTTGTGAAGGTTGCCGACAGTATGGTCGCATGAAAGACATTGTCTTAAAGTCTACAAGTTACATCTCAACCATTCTATAGGATAAAAGTTTGGGATTGACCTATTACATAGAAACATCACATGAGTTAGAGAACAGATATTTAATTATATATTCTTCCTCAGATCTGTGTCTGTGAAGAGTGTTCTGGGGGTCACTACTCAGGATTGGAATGTGTGTGTGTGTGTGTGTGTGTGTGTGTGTGTGTGTGTGTGTGTGTGTGTGTGTGTGTGTGTGTG
>NW_019525421.1:299026-326428 GCF_002814215.2 Seriola lalandi dorsalis | reverse complement strand
GCGTGTGCGTGTATTCATGCATGGCACAGAGAGGCTAGGATTGAAGTCTTACTGTTACAAACTGGAGATTTTGCCTATGCTCTCTAGTTTGCCTATGGTGTCCATTCGTTGATCCTCTGGAGCTGACCCTTTGACCCATGGTCTGGTTTTGTATCCCTCTTACATGCTAAAAGCGTGGACTGTATGCGAGAGAAGGATTTGTCTCTGTTTCCTATTAATTTGATAGTTTGATGGTGGGAAGAGTAGCAAAGTATCAATTTTGGGTTCATAACTTTGCATGTCCTTCCAATTAACTTCTTCAATGGCTTGTGACTGATGCCAGTCCAGGTATGTCCGTTACAGTGGCAAGTGACGAATAAATGATTAATGTCACCTGTTTTACATCGCCAACAAAGGTTTGAGTAACTCATCCCTGGCCTATACAACTTTACAGGTGTCCAGCAGAGTCTATTGGGTATTTTGAATTGAATATGTCTAGATCTGGCATCTCCCATGGGTTTTAGCATCTCTTTCACAACTGTGGTCCATTCATCTACAGTTCCAAATCCAAATTTGTTAAGAGTGAAATTTAAATAGCCCCGGCTAACCCTATCAAATGCCTTTTCAGCATTTTGGGAAAGAGCAGCTACTGGGGTGTTTAGGTCTTTGGTCTTCCAGATTAAGTGCAAGAGAGAAAGAGGAAGAGAGGCAGCTGCAGCACAGCAACACCAGAAAGGTGTGGAAGGGGATGAGGACCATCACTGGCTATAAAAAGAAGAAAAGCCAAGTAACATCAGGTGATGTGGGTCATGTCCTTTACAACAGAGGAGATGAGGATGGAGCTCAAGAGGCTACATCCTGAAAAGGCAACAGGTCCGGATGGTGTGTGTTCGAGGCTGTTAAAGGACTGTGCAGCCCAGCTGGCTGAGCCTCTCCAGAGGATAAGCCTAAAGACAGGGAGGGTCCCGGTCCTGTGGAAAACATCATGTCTTGTTCCGGTACCTAAAGTAGGGTGACCGGCCGAGATAAATGACTGCAGACCAGTAGCCCTCACATCACACATCATGAAGACCCTGGAGCAGCTGTTTCTCCACCTTCTGAGGCCACAGATTGAAAATGCACTAGACCCCCTACAGTTCACCTACAAATAATTTATTGGAGTGGATGATGCTGTCCTTTACATGCTCCACCTGTATACGGCGGACTTTAAATATAACTCTGAGTCTTGCCACATCCCGAAATACTCGGATAACTCAGCTATTGTGGCACATATCAGGAATGGGCAGGAAGAGGAGTACAGGAATCTTACCATGGCCTTCAGTGAATAGAGCGACAAGAACTGCCTCCTTCTGAACACCTCCAAGACCAAGGACATGGTCATGGACTTTCATGTCTAGGCCCATCCTTCAGCCAGTCAACATTCGAGGGAAGGACATTAAGGTGGTGCACACTTATAAATACCTAGGTGTGCACCTGGACAGTAAACTGGACTGGCCCCTTTTTCCTCAGGAAGCTCAGGTCCTTTAACTTCTGCAGTGAAATGCTGCACATGTTTTATCAGTCAGTGGTGGCCAGTGTACTCTTTTATGCTGCAGTCTGCTGTGGCAGCAGCATGTCCAACATGAACGACATGAAGCACAAAGAGACTGGACAAGCTGGTCAAAGAGGCTGAGTCTGTGCTTGGCAGGAGTCTGGACTCACTCAGGACTGTTGTAGAGAGATGCATGCAAAGTAAGATGGAGGCCATCTTAGACAATACCGACCATCCTCTCCACAACATTCTGGCAGGACATAGAAGCAGCTACATAAGCAAATGTCTCATCTCACTGTGCTGCAGAACAGAAAGGTTCAGGAGAGGTTCCCACTGCCATCAGGCAATACAACACCTCAGCCAAAGGAAGTGGACTAATATAATCATTATTGTTTATTTATAATTAACTGTTTTCATTATTATTAATATCAACAATGAGCTAATAGATATGAATTTCCCCAAGGGGATAAATAAAGTATCTATCCATCCATCCATCCAAGATGCACCTAAGGTTATCTGCAGAGGTCCTGCCCTTAACAAAACCGACCTGATCAGGATGAATAATCGTCGCTATGACCTTGTTAACTCCTATTGCAAATATCTTTGTAAACAGTTTCCCATCACAGCACAAGGGACTAATTGGTCGATAACTTCCGCATTCCAGTGGGTCTTTCCCCTTTTTTGATATAAGGGTAATTAATGACTCTGTCATGGGGGGGGGGGGGACTGTCTATTGACAGTAACAGCATTTAATGTCTTTAAGATCTTAGGGCTGAGTTCCGCTGCACACTTTTTATAAAATTCATTAGGTATTCCATCGATACCAGGGGTCTTTTCATTAGGTGACAGTTTAATAGTTTTGTTCCTCTAGAGTCTAGTACTAATTCCTCTAGAGTCATTGGGTGTTCCAAATCTCTTACACTCTCTTCTGAAACTTTGGGAAGATTAGTTGTTTAAAAAATGCTCTAGCTTTGCTTATATCCAACTGACACTCTTGAATGTGGAGTCCTTCATAAAATTCTCTAAACACGTTATTAATTTCTAATTGCTAGTTACTGTGTTCCCGTTCTTATTTCTTATTCCACTAATCAGGAGGGCTGCTTTGTGTGCTTTTAGTTTGCTGGCAAACATATAACTAGCTTTGTCACCTGATTTGTACCATTTTTGTTTTAATCTATAGAGTATTCTGCTTTTTTTTTTTTTTAGAAAATTGCATTGAGCTCATATTTAACCTTTACTAAGCTGACCAGCCAAGCTGCATAGGATTTTCCCAGTATTCCCTCTTCAACTTTTAAAATTTCTGCTTCATAGTTAGAGATTTGGAGTTGTTCTTGTTTTTTAGTTAATGCTGATTGTTGTATCAAGATTCCCTTGTCAGCTTTTAACGCATCCCACACAAAACTCTGTTCAGCAGTTCCATTGCTGGTTTCAGAAAATAGATTGATGTGATTTTTAAGCTTTAGACAGGATGCCTCATTCTAGTAGTGTTCATTCGCCAGCATTAGTTCTTTCTTGTGGTGTCCCCAATTAAATAACTAAGTCAATAGGAGCATGATCTGTCATAGCTATCGTGCATAAAGGCTCTAATGCTTTTAATCAGAGAATGCGAGATCTAAAAGTAATCTATGCGAGAATAGACAGCATGCCTATTTGTAAAGAAAGTGTGGTTTAGCAGTCCCCACGCATCATGTAGTCCACTATTTTTACATAGGGCCTTTATAGAATCCTGAGTCCTGTATGGTTTAGGAATGCGATTCCCTGATCTCTCTAAAAACACATCAAGCACTTGCTTAAAGTCACCACCCAAGAGAATATCACCGAAATCCCAAATAATTTTCTTGAGTTGGAAGAAGAAGAAGTCTGGGTCTTCTACATTAGGTGCATATACATTGCCTAAGATTGTTTTTTGTTCTGATATTTATCTTTATGTTTCTTCTGTACTTTAACACTGAGGTTTTTTTGTGCTTAAAGGTATTGTGGTAGTCTACCATGAATTCTATTTGTATCCTTTTCCAAGAGGTGTATTTCCTGAAGCATCACCACATCTTAGCACCTTGAGCCTTTTAATATATAAGCCCAAGCCATCAACATTCCAAGATGCAATCTTACTCACACTGATTCCCATAATTATTTATCCATGTACGATTATCTCTACTATAGGTCCAGATCAGGTTAACCTCAAAACACTGAGCTCCTATATAGTGTGACCTATAGAGCAAACAGCATGACTGGCTTTTAATCTGCTGACAAATAAGAACAATTCCTCCTTAACAAAACCCCCTTTTTGCCCCCCTCCCACCCCAAAAAACAAAACCGTGGTCCACATGACATGTACCGAGGTCTTCCGAGTGATGCCACCTCAACTGTGTTATGAGAATATATATCGACCACCATGAATATGGTCTATGAGAAGTCCTGTTATTAAAAATGTACTTCTTAATTGGAATTTAAATATCAAAATGAAAAAACCTGGCAGAACAGAAAAATGATTAACCAAGGGAGCCAGAGGGGCAAAAACCTATTTAAGTCAGACTGTCTAAGTATCGCAGAGATTTATATATCCATCAGTAAGGTTATATAGAATAAAGTTAAATTGAAAGGGTTTTAAAGAATGAATGTGTGAAAACAAAGTGTGACCTTACATTCAGGGTAACATATTAAGCGTCAAATTCTATCAACAACATTAGCTTCCATTTCTATATAAGCCTCAATATGTAAATCAATTATTTTATCACATAATTTCTCTCTTGTATGCTCATTAGTGCGCACTTCAATGTGTAATATAACACTTTCCATGTAGTCTGTAGCCAATTCAGCTTTTTCAGTAGGGTGATAGTTTTCAATACACCTCTTGCAGCTGCAGCATCCTCAAACGATGCCGCTTTTCACCAAGTTTAACCTAAAACATTGCTAGCTATTGTATTTAGTATTGCAGTCCCCTTTTCATGCAGATACGTCTGACCTCTGTGAATTTGCTTCTCTTTTCTCTAACATCCTAAGTAAAACCAGGGAAGAAATCCACTTTAGCGCCTTTCCATTGAGATGTTCCAAGTTCCCTGGCTCTGAGTCAGACTTTTTTGTTGTCAGTAAACTGTAAGAATCTTACCAGGATGTAGCGGGGGCCGGTCGAGCATCCTGTGTGGTCCTGGTGGTTGTGCTTTAATGTTGTGGGTACATGGTGAGCCCTCTCAATAATCATCTCATCTGCAGCTTCTCGAACTTCTGTATTTTCTCTTGTAGGTCACGATTTATGTTGTGTATTTCATTCAGAATGTCATTGTCATCCACCATCCTGCTCAACATGTCCACGCTACCAACTTTGTTACAAGTTTGGTCGCTAGCTTCGGTGCTATTAGCCTCGTTAGCCCGGGGCTGTGTCGACAACATTTGATTAATTTTCAGGCCTGAGGCCTTTCTCGTTCGTGTATTTTTAGATTTGCTCATGAGTTCTATCTCTTAGATAACTTTGTGTGTTTAAAGTAATGTATTTGGCGAATATTAATTAACAAAAACAGCTGAAACATCTCCGCCTCTTCAGCAAGCAACTGCTCCTTGCCACATAATCACTAGAAGTCTCCAGTATAACAGAATATTGTTTCTTAAAGTTATTTTTTGGGCATTTTTTCCTTTATTTTGATAGAGAGGAAAGTCAGGGAGAGAGAGGGGATGACATGCAGCAAAGGGCCATGGGTTGGACTCGCACCCATGGCTGCTGCAGTTAGGACTAAGCCTATGTGGTACGTGCTCTACCAGGTGAGGCCCACTATAACTGAATATTGACATATAGATGTCTTCAGGTAAACTTGTAAACTACGAAGAGTTAACTTTGAGAAGAGACCAGGATCATATCTGTTCTATATGATATGAGAACTGTAGCCATTTCTTTTTTTTTAAGTCATTTTCTGACTTGTGAATATAAAGGCGTTCTTGCAGTACTACTACATGGCTATATACTTAACGTCTTAATGGAAATTTGAAAAACATTTGTCCTGCTTTTGTCTTTGTTTTCATAAATTGTTAATGCTGTCATTCTGCCTATCACTTTTGCTGCATCATCCAGGTAAATATGTGGAGAGACAGCTCTGCCGTGATGCGATCCTGCCCATGCCTGTCATCTGTGAGATGCCTTGTCCCAAGGACTGTGTCCTGAGCCCCTGGACCCCCTGGTCTCTTTGCTCACATACCTGCTCTGGAAAAAACACAGAGGGCAAACAGACCAGAGCTCGCTCCATCCTGGCCTATAATGCAGGAGAAGGTAGGAACTGCATAAAGAGAACATAATACATTGGTTGAGTTAGATACAAAATTTTCCTAAAATGGGACTCGTATCAAACATTGCATTACTTAGGAATCATTCAGTCAGTGTTACCTGATAGGACCTAAGATATTAACCCTAACCATGAGATATCCACAATAATCAGTATCTGCCTTCATAAACCTACCATATATTATCATACCATATATTACCACAGTGGTGCTGGTAGTGCAAATCTTAAACTCACAGTTTTTACTGCATATCTCATTTGCTTCTTCTGCTTATATAATGCAAGTAAAATGTCAAAGTGAAATGATTTATTCTGTGTGTTGCTCTACAGCGACTGCAAAAGTTGTGGCATGGGTTACTGTGATGAAGGGTAAGAAGTGACTGGTAGAAAAACAAGGAAAGGAAAACAAACTGCAGAATTATCACTAGACCAAAACAGTGATTTAATATGAGATACAATATGTTTTCACCTTTTAAAAATTCACAAGAATTTTGCATTTACTTCTGTTCAAGGTCCTTCCCTGCTGTCGTTGGTGCATCCAATATTCGGTACATTCATATTTGATGTTGTTAGAGGACAGCAAGTGTTTTTTGCTGATGTAGTGTGTAGTCTCCTTATGTTTAACATGTGGGAAATAGAAATGTAGCTATCGTGATGTAATCTCTTCTGCCGATCTGCTGGCCCAGCAATATCCCTTTGGTTTTAGAATAGAAAAAAAGCTCTTACACACTACTAGTAGTACTGAATATTCTGTAGCATTAAATGTTTCAAAAGGTCAGTAGCGGATATCTAAATCATGCTGGAATTATGCTGAAGTAACTGCCTCTGGGTTAAAGCCTAGCACCCCGGGCTATCACACTGTGAGAAGTGACCCATTCTCACCACACCTCGTTATGGGGAAAAAGGGGAGATGGCACAGATAGTTAACATCAAGCTTGGCAGCAGATTAGAATTGTATCCTTTACACCCCTGCTATCCTGCTTACTGTTCTTGATGTCTGACTTCCGGACCGCATTGTGAGACATCATTACTGGCCATCAGAGTAGAGAGGATTAAAGCGGAGAGAACTCCCCGTATAAAGATTTCGATCAAAAGCTACGCTCAAAGCTACATTCAGTCATCACAGTAGGAAAATGTCACAGTCACAATCTGAACTTTACTCAGTGAAAACCAGGAAATGTTTTATTGCATGCATAGCTGTGTTATTGAGGCTGTAGTTAATGTGGCTTTCACAAAACCTTTGTCAAAGGTCTTAGTTTAATAGCTTTGACCATCATTCGTATCAGTTAAGATACTGTTTTAATTATCAGTTTAGCTGATGGGATACAAAGTGCTGACAAATCTGTTAATCTTTTCATGGGGCAGCACAAACACAGGCAGGCTAAATTATTTCCAGTAACCCACCATTCTAGACCACTAATGTGGAATTTAAAATGAAGGTAAACAATAAAGTAACTGCTACAACCTTTTGTTCTGCTATTAAACTGTCATGCAGTATGTTTGGGTTAGAGCTGAAATAAGGAGCAGTTAGCTTAGTTTAGTATGAAGATTCTCAGTCATCCAGGTCATGGTGTCTGTAAGAGCTTTATGAAGGCAACTGGACTTGCTTGAGGTTCTTGAAGATGTTTAATCTCATCCAAAAGGCTTCTTTAATTAAAGTACCAAAAAGTACCAACTACACTTCTTTGAATGGCCCCTTGAGGCTTGCTCCAAAAGCGAATCAATCCCCATGAACTCCCATGTTAAGATGCCCAACTTTACAGCAGAAATAAACATGTTTACAGCCTGGTACAAAAAAAGGTTTGGTCTCTACAGCTTATTTCCTATTTCATGACAACTGTACATGGCGCATTTAAATTTTATTAAGAATTAAAGTTTTGCATAATTGAAGGCATGGCCTCTTTGAGTGACAGGTAGGTGACTGTTTGCCTGCCACAAACCAGCATGCACTGAAGCCTCAGCTCAACACGTGTCACACCTCTTTGACAATTTTTGGATTAGCTGGGAGTTCGGCAGAGTCAGGTACTGGCAAGATGCCGATGGTGGAACCGCCCACTTTGAGCTACAAAACTGCTCTTCAGAAGTATAGGGGCTACGTCCATCTTTATTTACAGTCAATGGTCCTTTCTGGCCATAATGTGCACATTGCTGTCCTCAAATGATGCAGGTGGACTGCTGAGTCCTGACCTGTGGAGTTTGCTCTCCTGTGTTGTACGATGCACTTGTGAAGTGGTTGTTCTGTTTCCCCAACGTACAGGTCTGTGCATTCTTCGCTGCATTTAACGGCATACACGACATGGCTTCCAATTGTGAAAGATCCTCCTTTTTAGATACTCTACTTGGAATGACTACTGGAATGACACACTATTCAGTTTATTGTTGTTTTCTTCTGTCTGTTCTGTATCTTTTTATGGTTTTGACAAAAGTCCAGTTTGGCTAACCATGTTTTTTAATTGCTTCCCTGACGTGTTAAAAATATGATGAATACTGGTGAAGAATTGTTTACAGGACAGCAAAAGTGACATAGCTCATTTTCAGCCACTTGATCTTTGCATATTTCCGATACATGCTGAGTTTAATTGATAGCATGTAAATATTTATCAGTTAACAGTTTAATTAGCCAGTGCAGCAATATTGGTGTGTTTTTGAGCTCCAGACCTAATAAATGACTGGCCTTATGGAATCCAATGTTTGAGATTTTGTTTGGACTCTTGTCATTGTCATTTCCTGGTTTATTTTTTAGTTATTTTCCTTGTGTGTCATGATGTGTTTACTTCCTATCTTTGTCCTGTTTCCCTCCTAATTGATTGTCTGCCCCGGCCTAATGTATTTCACCTGTGTTCTATCACCCTTGCCTCCCTTGTGTCTATTTAGTCTCTGTGCTCCCATTTGTCTCTGTCAGTTTGTCTGTTATTGTCCCCTGTGTTCGCTGTTCAAGTTACCAATGCTTCTGTATCTGTTTGAGTTCCCTGTGTTCCTGTCACAGTTTAAGGTAGGGCTGGACCCAAATGCAGACCAAACACAAGGGAGTAGGTGGAAAAGGAGATATTTTTTAATTACAAAAAGACAAGGAACATGAACGGAAACCAGAAGCACGAGGAACACAGGGAACATGAACAGGAACCAGAAGCACGAGGAACACAGGGAACATGAACAGGAACCAGAAGCGAGAGGAACACAGGGAACATGAACAGGAACCAGAAGCACGAGGAACACAGGGAACATGAACAGGAACCAGAAGCACGAGGAACACAGGGAACATGAACAGGAACCAGAAGCACGAGGAACACAGGGATCTTGAACAGAAACAGATGCACGGTTAACTTGAATGCGTAACACAGGGGGACTTTGTGTTGACAAAGGCAAGATTGACGATTCAAAATGGTCACTGTGACCACATGGCCTGAACAAGGAAGACTACACAAGATGGCGGTAAACAAAGAAATACTCAAAATGGCCACTGAGACCACCTGGTGTGTGGGGGAGGGAAGGAGTGACTTTTTTTGTTAGCCTATAGCTCATGTAATCTAAAGTTTAGCAGTTTAACTGCTCACAGCTCTACACTGATGTAACGGCACAAATCACAATAGAAATATTTGATATATGATGAGAAGTGCGAATAAATCTTCAGTTCGTTATGAAACTGACAAATTTAGGTGATTGGGAAACACTGGTGGATTTACCAGGTAAAAAACAAAGAATGCTTCTCTGCAGAGCCTCATGCTAGAGACATCTATGATACATGACGTTATACAATAAACATCATGTCACAAAGATGCTCCGACCTTCTGAGGCTGCATTGTAATGTTCCACCTGAGGTAGAGTGTATGCACTCTGTGCGCCCGTGTATGTTGGCACATATCACTCTCTTGACAATGCGCCCTTAAAATAACAGTGAAACTGTAACGGGTATGGAGAGAACCCAATAGCAGCACAAGTGAACCAGGTTTTAGTCTTGAAACAGTCTTTATTCAGCAGATTAGAACACATACACAGCTAACCTGAGGATGGCAGTAGAGAACTTGATTCAGGTGAGTATGGCAGGATGTGGATCCGGACCTTGAGACGGAGTTGGTGGGGCTGAGTGCCAACAAGCCACAGGCAGACGAGGAACAGAAAACAGGCAGGCAATACTTGTAGTCGGGGACAGAGGGCTGGTGGATTTACCGGGGCTGAGACGTGAGGCAAAGGTCGGAGGCAAGTCAGGTCGATACCAGGTAAGCAGTCCGGGAACAAGTGCTGGAGAGTCAGGCATGAGAGCGAAAAAAACAATGGCTTGATTGGAGATGGTGAGCTGGTGAGAGCAGCAGGTGAAAGCAGTTAGGCTGATGAGGGGTGTGGCTGAGCAGCAGAGCAGGAGAGGGGCAGAGCAGACGCTGACAGAAACACTAAGCAACTGATTTAAGACCAGGTTTTTGTTGGTCAGTCACTTTCAGCTGCCTCAATATAAGCAATGCGCCAACACTGTGCCTGACCACACCTCATTTCAAGACCAACACACCCATGGGCGCACAGATGAGCACTCGTGTATTTGCTATGTAAACAACATGGGCACTGGACAGGAAATGTGAACTGTGTCAATCTGAAACTAGCAAAGACATTTGTGTCACACTTTGCGCCAGGTGTAAGATAAAGTCAATTGTCTTTTAGACTTCCCTGGTTTATAGGCATGAATTACCTTCATTTTCAGATCCTACGTCAAGTTTTACCACAAGGTTTGAAAAATCGGAGAACTTATCAGCTCTGAAATTGTCATCAGCTGATAATTCCTGCTTGACCTGCCTTACAATCCTAATAAGCCAGTCAAGGCCTAATGAGTTAATGACGTTCCGAGTGTTTTACAAGTAGAAGGTGCCCAAACTTTTGCATATGTCACAACTTTGAACGTCATGTATTAGCTCCAATTAGAGTTTTCTTTTTGCCTGAAGTACAGCTAAAACATTGACACTGGTTTGTACCATTCCACTGTTTCTCAGGTGGAATTCTCTGTCCCAACATCAGTGCCCTGCAGGAGGTGAGGAACTGCAACGACCATCCCTGCACTGTGTACCACTGGCAAACAAGTCCGTGGGGGCAGTGCATAGAGGACTCCTCCATTCCGGCCACCAATACATCTGTGAGCCGAACACATGGTGACGATGCCTCCTGCTCAGTGGGGATGCAAACCCGCAAGGTCATCTGTATCCGGGTCAATGTGGGCCAGGTTCCTCCCAAAAAGTAAGATTCCCCATAATTCTTGACTTTAGGTGTGAATGAAAGTTGTCTTTCCATCTTTTCTGCACTGTGAAACAGGATTATTTCAATTTGGAGCCAGGTACTCAAGATGTTATTAGTTGACCTTAGTCTTGGAGGAAAGCAAAATTCTTCCCTCATCTCAGTTTCTAAAGGCATGTAGAAATCAATTAGGTATACTTGTCGGCCAGATTCTAGCCAAGAGACCACCAGGGTATTAGAAGAGCACGCGTAAAAGGAGTTTTCATAGCATCCTTATTTTGATCACAATTGTACCGTTTTTCCACCAAAATTAGCGAGTGTTGCTACTCCTGTAAAAGTATCAGACTGTCCGTCTGACACCCTTTGATTGGTGATTGTGTGTTTTTAAAAACTTATTTCAGGGCTGCAGCTCACTCTCAGAGGAGATTGTTGCTGCAGTGTGTCTGGTTTAACAGCAGGTGACAGGTCTGTCTACAGTGTCTGTGCTCTGAAAGATGTTACAGCAGGAAAAGGGGAGAAAATTAGCATGTATCAATGCCAATCAGAGCCAGAGGTGATTTATCCATCCAATTATCCATGAGACTACTTTGTTTCTCTGTGGAGATACTAAGATACTAATGCTATGTTATCACTTTCCTTTTTTAGTTCCAGTGATGAAGAAAAATATCTATATGTTCAAATGAACATGGGGGCCTTAAGAAATTATTTGAAATTTATGACTGAGTTACAAATGTAGTTGATTCTATAGATGAAAGAGCATAAAATGGGGTAACATGAAATGTCAGCCTCTGAATCACTCCCGGGGGGGGACGACAGTGGAAACAGCTTTTATTCACCAGTTACAGTGATCAAAAAGCTTGGGATGGAATCATTCCTATACAAATCATCCTATACATCATTTCCAGTTATTATTATTTGGCCAAGTTTCGCATTTCTTGCTCATTCCAGCTCATGGCAATTTTAGCCGCAGCACAAGACTAATAATAATAATAATTATAATAATAATAATAATCATTAACCTGAGCAAAAACCCCTTTTGGGGTTAGAACCCTAATTATAACCGCAAGCAGCAATTCGCGGGTTCTATCAGTTCTGCGCTCCACTGAGAGAAGCAGCCGAATTTTGGCTACTTAATGCTTTGGTAGATCTACTTGCAATAACAACCTGAAGATTTTTACCAAGTTTTATGATGATCAGACAAATGGTTAATGAGTTATGGCCTATTTTTAGGCTATTTTTTAACTTTTTAATGTTATGCTAATTAGCTCAAAATCCATATTGGTAGTCAGTATCATCACAGAAGCTTCTTGTAGAGAATATTGACCTGTAGCAGAGAGGTAAATTTGAAGACAATGGGACACTGTGTAGCAGGGGAGCCTTTCAAACTTTTTACAATTTTGACTCATTTATAGCGCCACCATATGGCCAAATGTGACAATATGTTTTTTGAAGCATTTACACACCATTTGGAGTTATGTTAAGCATAAACAAAAGGGTGCTTTTCCTTCAGGGTTAGAACCCTAATTAATGCAGTGCATTATGAATGCAAGTGTCAGTTTACAGCCACTGCTGCAATACACACACACACACACACACACACACACATCCAGTCACAGTCTCACAATAGGACCCAGTACTGAATTCAGGCGCATGGGGAACCTAGTGAACTCAGTATGGTTCTTTTGGCTCAGATCCAGCACATTTTATTAGATTTTCAAGTACTTTGGGTGTGATTCTGAGCATGTCACTGATGTACTTTCAGGTGTCCTGAGAGTCTGCGCCCAGACACCGTCAGGCCCTGCTTACTGCCATGCAAGAGAGACTGTATTGTCACCCCATACAGCGACTGGAGCCCCTGTCCATCAACATGTCAAGCAGGTAGCTTCACTCCACACAGTGATGCTTCACAGGGTGTGTACGACTGTGTTCTCAATTGATGAAGCATACAAATTATTTCAGCACCAGCAGACAGAAAATAAAATACGATACACACACTCAAGCAGAATATCAAAAAGTTTGAGTCGTGTTAATAAATGCAGTGGAAATGTAGTGTTTTTAAAAAAAAAAAAAAAAAAAAAAAATTATTCAGTTTCCCCAAAGAAAATGTTTAGTGGAGGTGGTAAGCATCGAAGGGCATCGAGTGAAACAGCTGTTTTATTCTTTTATGCTAAAGATTAAACAGGTATTATTTTTATAAAAGGGCAGAAAATTTGTCGGCCACTTAAGAAGGGGCAGCTGCTGCTGCACTAAACAGCTGCTGGAGATGCTGAAAGTGTTGGTTCATTTTGAACCTATTGTCCACACAAACAAGTCAAATGAAATAGGAGAGCTCCCAACACTTGTCAGTCTCAGTGTTAGACATCTGTGTGGCTGTCATTCTCTTGAATTTTTGTTTTATATATTGGCCTATTTACTCCTCAGAAGCTGCTGAACAAATCCTGTAATCACTCCATTCTCTTCTATCCATGTATAGCTTATGCACGTGTCTTTCTTTTTGCTCAATAGCTCTGATAAAAAATTATCCATTAACAGCAACTTTAGGCTTGTGATACACTTGCTTTTTACCAAGACATGAATAGACAAGCAATCAGGGGACAATACCATCCCTGTATTTATAGCCCTCTGAAAGCTCTGTAATCCTGTCCAGTATGATGGAGCTGCTTTACATTCTGTAAGTCATCACAGTCCTTAATAAATGATCCTACAACATGAATCACAAAAACTCTGACATTGCTGAACTGTAATATGACATAATAGTCCACATATAGACCTGGACTTCTTGTAAAGTCAATAACCTTTACTGCCTGTGGAGGTGTATTGGATACCACAGAGCAGATGATGGAGATGGTAATCAGTATTCCACTTGATTGCATTAGCCTTCCCTGAAGTGGTCACTTTGAGCAGAGTGTGAGCAGATAGGTGCATTGCACAACATGGATACCAACTGGGCTTCATTACATATATTCTATGTTGAAACATTTACTGAAACACAGTCAAGCGCACACAAATTACATCTGTTTTATCAGTACCTTTTCAAAGACATGGGATGTGCTTGAACTCAAGATATGACCACATCAACAGCTTCTCTTTACTTTGATATAAACATTTAATCTACTGTATTTTGTATTTTGTATGTGTTGTGTTTTCCTGTGGCTTCCTTTAGGTGGTAACACTAAGAAGAAGCAGTATAGGAAACGTATTGTTATCCAGTTAACAGCCAATGGGGGGCAGGACTGTCCTGAAGTGCTGACCCAGGAGAGGGAGTGTGACGCTCCATCTGTCTGTCAAGGATATCGGTAACTGGTCCTTTTTATAATACGTATATTGTTATGTTGTTATATTGTTACATTGTGGTAAATGACTACACTGCTACACAAAAAATTAAGGGAATACTTAAATACCACATGGGATCTTGATGAATGAATTATTCAAGTTGAAAATCTTTACTGATGTACATTATATAATTTGTTGAAAACAAAATGACATAACAGTCAATGGAAACCAAAATCTTCAACCCATTGAGGGCTGTATTCACAATAACACCAAAAATCTGAGTAAAAACTTGAAATCACAGGCTGATCCAACTTGCATGAATTTCATCATGGCAACTCATTATGTGACTCTTTAGTATGAATGGCCCCCATGTGCCTGTATGCACTCCCAACAACGTCAGGCATGCTCCTGATGAGTTGGCAGATGGTGTCATGGGGGATCCTCTCCCAGACCCCGATCAGGGCATCTGAGCTCCTGGACAGTCTTTGGTAATACTTGGTAGCATCGGATGCATTGATATGTGACATCCCATAGGTGCTCAATTGGATTAAGGTCAGGGGAACGTGAGGGCCAGTAAATGGCATCAAGAAGTTCCTGGATGATGAAGGCATTGAGACAGTCTTGCTAGTTCAGACTATATTTTATTTGAACACAAGTGCTGGATGACAGATGAAATATCTGCGGATAGTTGCAAGTGACTACTCCCCAAATCCTCTCTTTTTCCAGTAACTATGTTTCACAATCTATGGCCCCTCTCCCAGAACATTTGTACCGGTTGTGCTGACATTGTATGTCAACACATCCTCTTTCACATTAACAGTCACCACATCCTCTCACACCCCTCACATCCACAGCAAAACATGAGTAAGTACTAAACTACTAAATACGTGAATGCATAAGATTAGATTGCAATTTAGATACATATGATAGATACATGGATACATAGATATGACTTTTGCTACCACACCTACATACTCTGGCCACATGAGGCCGGGCATTGTCCTGCACCAGGAGGAACCCAGGGTCCACTGCACCAGCGTAAGGTCTGACAATCGCTCTGAGGATTGTCCAGACTCTTTAACGCCTGTCACATGTGGTCAGTGTGAACCTGATCTTATCTGTGAAGAGAACTGGCGGACTGGCGGAAAATTCTGCAAATTCTGGTGTTCTCTGGCGAATGCCAATCAAGTTGCGTGGTGCTGGACTGTGAGCACAGGTCCCACTAGAGGACATCGGGCCCACATGACACCCTCATGGAGTCTGTTTCTGAGAAGTTTGGTCAGAAACATGTACACCAGTAGCCTGCTGAAGGTCATTTGGGCTCTGGCAGTGTTCTTCCTGTTCCTCTTCGCACAAAGGAGCAGGTACCAGTCCTGCTGCTGGGTTGATGCCCTTCTACGGCCCTGTCCAGTTCTCCTCGAGTAATGGCTGGTCTTCTGCCATCTCCTCGATGCTCTTGAGACTGTGCTGGGAGACACAGTAAACCTTCCGACCGCACGTATGGATGTACCATCCCGGAGGAGCTGGACTACCTGTGCAACCTGATTGGGCTGCAGGTCCCGCCTCATGCTCAACTAGAGAGGAATCAGTCAGGAAAGATAAGGAGAGAGCAATTGTCTGTGTGTGTCTGTGGTCTGTTTCAGTAAAAATAATATTTTTATTCTCCCCAGCAGAGGTAGCCGAACTAGTTGGACTGGTCTTGTGCAACCTTGGATATCAAGTGTTCATAGCTGTTCCAAACAGCCACACTGGAAGGTGGAGTGAAAAGCCAGCTGTCATAGAGAGGAGGGGGTTGTGACAATTGTTTAATATGGAGATGATTGATTGATTAATAATAATAATTGATTAGTTGGTAAAAAAAATATTAGTTTTAAATCAAAACGACCAGCTCCGGTTTCGTTCATGCTCTCAAATGTAAATATTTGCTTGTTTTCTTAGTCTGCTATGATAAATGAATTAACTGTTAAGTAAAACAGTTCATTTTCACTGGAGACAGTCACTTTTGGAAGACATTCATGGACTCAGTTCACATGAAAAATTACAGAAATAGTTGTGTAAAAAGTAAAAGGAGTTTAAGGAAGAAGTTTGGACAACAGCCCAAAACACTTCCCATTAGGAGAAATGTGTGGCAAATTTAGACACGATGCAGATTCAAACACACAAACAAAAATAAAAACAAATACAACAACACAAATGTCGTGCAAATGAAAAAACACACTGCAGGAAGCCAAAACAAATACATGAACAGCAAACATGCAGCAAATACAGAAACAAAGCAAAAACAAAAGCACACAAACCCCCAAAATAAATGCAAAAAAAAATGCTGTATATCCTGACAAAAACACAAGTTCTCCAGGCCTCTAGGGAGAGCTTTAAGTGGAACAGCCTGAACTTTGCCCCAAGAGAGATACCGCAAAGACACAAATACGTACATGCCACATTGACCGATGGATCGTGCGCCAATGTCATCGCCATTTTGGAACAGGCAAGACTGGCCTGTAAACAAATACTTGTGGAGGAGCTGCATTATTCTGGATAAAAAGCATTGTAATGTTTACATTCCTCAATAGATTTAATTGAGTTGTTTTTATATTCAAGGGTTTATGATCTATGTGGAGTAAAAATAACAGTTTTGTTTTCAGTAACTTAGAATCTGAATAGTTATGGCTGCAATCATTCAAGGAGGAGTGTGTATCAACATTAGGTTTACATGAACTGAATTACTGATGTTTAAAATAATTAATTGTCATAAGGAATTGTTAAATGTGAAACACAGCACCACAGCAAATATCAAAATCAGTCAAAATAGTACTACTACTGTAATTAACCATCATTGAGAAAAATGTAATAAAATCATGACAAAAATAAAATTCCTTATGACAATGAATTATTTTTCCACCACTTAATTAATACAGTTCTGGTAAACCTAACATTGATGGGGAGTGTAGGGGAGTGCAGGAGAGGCATTGAGACAAGGCACTCGGGAGCGAGCATAAATGTCACATCTTTTGCATTTTCCAGAAAATTCATCCTGTGTCCTTCACACAGAAATTTACAGCCAACTGAGAAAGTCGAGGAAGGTCTCATTTTTCAGACTACATTACAATCCATTCACACATCAGCAATAGAAAAGCGATTAACACATGTAAATAGCTTCACATTCTTACAAAGTACCTTTAAACTTTTAGTTGTGCTTTCTATCTAGTCCAGGGACTCACCTTTCACTCTCCCTTTGCTCTCTAAATGCAGGACACCTCTGATTCTTGTTCCACTTCTTCTTTAGTTGGAAAACTCACAAGTGGCGGCGATGCCAGCTCATTCCATGGTCAGTTCGTCAGGACAGTCCAGGAGCTCAGGAGGAGTGTGGGACGGGGTTGCAGATTCGAGGTGAGGACAGCCATGCACACAGACTTACACACTCTCTTTGCAAGAGCCCAGAACAAGACAGTTGACATCTCACTAATAACTGGGGGCTGCATGCTACTTTCATCCAGCTGCAAATGCTTTGGGACTAGCTAAATAAATTGGTTTGGACTAAATGACACTCAGTTATATATAGCTCTGTCAACAAGTGACTATGCACCAAATGACTCCCTGTGTCTGTGCATTGACCAAATTAATGAGAGGGTGCGCTAAAATTTCCCCCAACTAAACAAAGTCAAAACTCAGATAAATGTCTTTGGTGCTAAAGAAGGAAGGTTGAATGTTGGTGCGCATCTTGATTCCCTTTCTTTGAAGCCTAAACACCAGGTCAGAAATCTTTGTGTTTTCATTGACTCTGATTTTAAATTTAAACAGCCTAATATCATCTTGATAATATAGCAATAATTAGAGGATACATGTTAAAACCAGAGCTAGTGAAACTTATTCATGCTTTAATTTCCAGTACGTTTGACTACTGTAGTCTTTTTGCAGGCCTGAGGCAGCTACAGCTTATTCAGAACGCTGCTGCTGGAGTTCTAATACAGACCAAGACAGCTGAACATATTATACGTTCTCACATCTCTGCATTAGCTACCAGTGTCTTTTACTTGTCGACAAATCACTATATGGTTTAGGCCCTAAGTACATCTCCGACTTGCTTCCACACTATGACCCCTCAGGATCATCAGGGACCATTCTGCTTAGTGTTCCTAGGATTACTACAAAACAGGATGAAGCTGCATCAACTCATTCCACACAGCTGGAATAAATTTATGGAGGATCTCAAATGTGCCCCAACTCAACTCTAACAGGCCAAAGACTCTATATCATATTCACCTATACTTTTAATTAACACACTGTGACTCTTTGTTTGTGTGTGTGTTTTTTTTTATTGTTTATAGTCTTATACTAATAATTTTTTTTTATTTGCTCTATTCTTTTAAATATTTTTATGTAAAGCACTTTGAATTGCCTTTTTGTATGAAATGTGCTATATAAACAGGGGTGCACATAACTTTTTCAGTGACTTACTCAGGTGAGTACCAGGAGATGGTGTTTGGTACTCACCTCATACGTAGTGTAGCGTTAACACCATATTTTAGAATTTACTCGTTGAAATGAGGCACCAGTCCTCTAGGAGGACAACAATGAATTACTTCATTGCAAAATTTATCAATCTCATATTGGAAGCCATGACTTCTGGATTCAATGGATCTCCAGTCTCTACGTCAAAAGAATACAACAGGACAACAACTGCGTATAAATAAAAGAGTTTATTAACTAAACTACTATCTACAGAGTAAATGCAAGGTGTAATAATCATAAAGATGAAAATAATAAGGAAATGAGCAGAGTGATGAGTTGGCAATGGTGGGAGAGAATATGTTATGGCTATACAGCTAATGATACTACATCTACGAATTAGGTTTGATGATTAAATATTGCTATATTTCGACATCAACCCAGTCAAGAGCAGAGTGTTAGTACCGGCCTACTGTGAGTTGAAGACCCTCGGCTGGAGCCCAGGTGGCTGTGGTTGCCGTAGTAACCTCAGAGACGCGTGATCTAGGTGGATTCTCCTGGAGGCCGTGTCCCGTTATCACGATGATGGATTCTGCCGGTGTTTCAGCGGTTCAGCTCTGGTGGAAATAAACTCTAATGCTCTTCACTTTGGCTGGATAACTTTAGAGGAGACTAGCGTTGACCAGATGACTCTAAAGTTGTCAAAATCTTCAAAAAGGAAAACTTGATGATGATTAAAAGTTACAAAATTACTCTGAGGCACTTCTGTTGTTTTGGTTCAGTTGGTCTTGACTTGGCTTATAAAAATAAAAGATTGCGCAATGTAGGCAAAAATGACGTTACTTGGAGCTTCTGGCAAAGAAAAATTAAAGACGCAAAAAGTGCAAAAATGACTAAGAGCCATGAGTTTGTGGCGAGCAGCTTAGAGCTAAGAGTTTACATGACTACAGAGCCGGGCTTTGAGCAAAGATCTCAGCTTCTAGTTTCTGCATCGTTTTCTAGCTTCAGCTTTTCAGCCTCTAGGTTTTAGCTTCGTTTCTCGCATCTGTTTTGTCATCAGGGTTTCTCTGACTTTTCTGAACTGACATCTGACCTCTTCTCAGCTTTCAGGCTTTTCTGCACTTCTCTGACTTTGTGACCATGTGTGACTTGATCACGACTGTTTTATCCCCTGGGGGCTGGCGCATGTTTCAGGGGCGTCACCCGTCGTCTCCTGTGTTTCCACTTGGAGAAGAGGGTAATTTTCCACTGAACTTTGGAATAATTTAATTCTAGAATTTACTTATAAACTCGCACATCCGTCTTCCACCATGAGTTACAGAACAGCTAGATATTTAATTTTACATTCTTCCTTAGATCTGTGTCTGTGAAGAAAGTTCTGCTGGTCACTACCCAGGATTGGAATGTGGGTTGTAGTTTATGACTCTTATCTAGAGAGGGACAGAGGAAGGGAGGTTGGTGTGTGTGTTCATGCATGGCACAGACAGGCCAGGATTCACACCTTAGTGTTAGTCAGTCCTTTTGTTGTTACTTGTCCTATATAAGAAACAATCAAATATCATTAGACAAAGTCTTATTGTTACAATCTGGAGATTTTGCCTATATTCTCCAGTTGTCTGGTGTCCATTGGTTAATCCTCTGGAGCTGACCCTTTGACCTTTGGTCTGGTTCTGTGTCTTTCTGACATGCTAAAAGCATGGTCTGTTTGTGGAAGAGGGGTCCTTTGTCTCTGTTTCCTATCAATTTGATAGTTTGATGGTGGGAAGAGTCGCAAAGTGTCAATTGTGGGTCCGTAACTCTGCATGTCCTTGCAATGAACTTCCTTAATGGCTTGTGACTGATGCCAGGCCAGGTATGTATGCTACAGTAGTGAGGTCATAATAAGTGCAGTCTTCCTCGCTGTCCTTCTCGGTGTCTCCCTCACAGTCCTCTACTTCAGCTTCCTGCATGGTAGATGATGAAGATGCTGCAGATGCACCTCCCTGTCCCTGCATGAGCCTCCAATTAGCTGTCTCCATCCTCAGGTCAACTGCTGGCTTTGTCAAATGTCTCTGTTGTCTTCTTTGAGAGGTCAATGTGCATCAGGGCTGAGAGACGAGCAGGTGACAGATGAGATCTGTACTTGGTTTTTCTTATGTTGAGATGTGAGAATCCCCTTTCACAGGCTGCACTGCTCAAAGGCAGTGTAAGAGACAGTTTAACCACATTGATTGATGTTGGAGTAAGCATCTGGATTGCTTGTATTTATTATTTGGACCAAGTCATACACAGAGGGGGCTGCCAAGCGTTTTCCTGCTTGCTTTAAGCACATCCATTCTCTCAAAGTGCTGTCGCTGTCAAGCTGCAAGCTGGCCTCATATTTCTGAAGAATGGTCCAAATTGTTGTGTTGCCCAAACAGTGGAGGTCTTGCATTTCTTGAGGCCAAGTTGAAGGATCAAATTCTAATAAATGATCACATGACCTGAGGGAGTCATACCTGATTTCAGACTCTTCAATTAACCCCCTGAGTAAGTTTGTCTTGTCCCTGTCGGCATCAACATTAGAAACAGTGTATGTTCTGTAGTGGTCTTCACCATTAAGCAGAAGTGTGAACTGTCCAATGGCCACCATGAGTTCATCCTTACATTCTCCAATGGTCAGCTTTTCCTTCTGAAACCTAATAGATGTGGTCTTTAAAATGTTGCCATTGTTGAGCATGTTGGCCAGAAAACACATTCTCTGCAGATATGCTGGAAGTCACTGTTATCAATCGTGGCCAGTTGCATTTTAATGACTGGCAATAGTCTTGAAATTTTTAACAGTGTCTTATACCTCCATGCAGACCATCTGATATTATAAAACTTATCCAGTTTCACAAAAGCGACCCTATTCTCTTCACACAACTCCTTCAGCACAGCCATGTTTTTTGCTCCACCTTTTTGTAAATAAAGCTACCACAGCTTGAACACGGAGCTATTAAAGGTCTCACAGTACAGAATGTTGCGATCAGCTGATTTTGCGCAGTTCTCTGGTGTGTGTGTGGTGCACAGAATGAAAGTTTTGGCACAATGCTGTTGTACATATTGACGTTGAGTTTGTGGGCATGTTGACCAACTTCGTCATCCAGTCATCCTAGCCTGCGTTCTGGAGAAGCTTCCCAAAATTCAGCAGACTCCATCTTGGCTCTTAACTCCCCGCTGAAAGCCTACATGATCCATGTTCCCCCTTCACTTGAATGATATGCACCTCTGACATTTACTCCAAGCTGCTCCAGTAAAGGAATATCCTCTCATAGGAGGACATGGGACCTGCATGTTTAGCTTTATGAAAGGCTAGTAGTCTAATATTACACAGAGCCTGCCGTTGTTCTTCATTCAGCTTGTTTTACCATCTAGCAAGTGGTGGGATATTTCTTCTTGACTAGCTTGTTTATTAGCAATAGCTTGTGCCACATTCATGTGCTCCTTGCTCCTTGCTTGTCAAACAAAGGATGATTGAAATTCTTTGAGCCTATATAACATGCACTTGTTTTGTCTATGAGATGTGGATGCGAGCAGCATATCTTGCAGCACATTTCTGTGCGCTCATAATTAGCTTCAAGCCAAGGCACATCTTGAAGCCATTTTTCAGAAAAGAAATCTTTTCTTCTGCTTTGGCTCGGTTTGCCATTTCTTTGCAGGTGGCAAAATGCCAAAGTGGCTGCCTAATCTCTGCTGTTTTTGGACATCTCCTACAGTAGGCCACTGCACTGTGTGTTGAAAATAAACACGTGTAGCCGAGATAAGTGGTGTTGATGACCTGTCAGGTACGCAAAGGCGCCATAGTGAAACAAGTGACGTTATGCATTCCTAATACCTGCATACCAGTTATATGCATCCCTGTATATAAATCAACTTGCCTTGCCTGAAATGTTACCTCATAATCAAATGCTGGTCTGAAATTAGCAGTACTGCTATTTTTCATAAATGTTGCTGAGCTAAGTGAGCCAGCTACACACTGCTATTTGTAAGGGGTAACAAGCCCAAAAAGTTGGAAAACACTGTTTTTGTGCTATGACATGACAATCAATTTGCAGAATATTGAGACATGCATAATCCATCACAGTGAACATCTAGTTTGCAGAAGTCTTCGTCAATTTTCCATCATTGTTTCTGGCTTGATAATGCATTAAATGGTGTGATGGAAATATGAAAATGAAAAGTTGACAAAGTGGCCAAGCTGTCTTTGTATATTTTAATAAGAGCTTTGCAAGGATCAGTGTACAGTCACAACGGTGTGTAATTGCAGACTGAAATCGAACAAAGAGTGTACATGAACTTTGTAGGAAGAGAGAAGAAGGAGGCATGGTCAGGATGTGTGTGTGAACAATTATGGATGCTATCAAAACTGTCTAACCGTCAAAAAGACCACTCAAAGGACCCCTAATTTTATACCAGATATGGAGTTTGTGAGGACAGATCCACAGTACCAGATATTGGGTCTGAGCTCTGCCTCACGAGCGGGACACCATAAATGTTTGACCTTCATTTGCCTATAAATTTATTGGCTATCATAAATTAAGAAAAATATTAATATTAAAAATAAGTTTAAAATGAATTTAACTCCTTAAGGCACAAGCCTAAACTAATACGCAAAATAGCCAATATTGGTTTAATAATTATTACTATTAATCTGGAACTCTGATTAATAATGACCTTAATAACTATAACCAAATTACTGTATCAACAGTAAGTTAAAGTTTAAGGATTGGAATTCTACTGAGTAGAGGTTGGCAATATTCACACTTGTGCAACATTAAACACACCAGTAGTTATACTTAAAGGCATTTATTTACAATGGAACAGAGTAAAAACACAATGTCTAATCTAGTATATACAGGTGTGTGTATGTGTGTGTGTATGGGGGTGTGTCTGTGGGGACACAGACAAAGGCAAGATGGCAGATTCAAAATAGTCGCTGTGACCACATGACCTGAACAAAGAAGACTACACAAGATGGAGGTAAACAAAGAAGTTACTCAAAATGGCCTCTGAGACCACCTTTCTTTGTTAGCCTAGCTCATGTAACCAAAAGGTACCAGGTTAAGGGGGAGGTTAGCTGCATGCAGGTTCTAGAACTGAGCTGTACTACAAATATAGATAGATAGATAGATACATACATACATACATACATACATACATACATACTTTATTTATCCCCTAGGGGAAATTCATGTGTCCATTAGCTCATTGTTGATGGTGATAATAATAATAATAATAATAATAATAATAATAATTGAATTGAATCGATTCAGGGAATCAGTGGCAATACCCAGATCTAATACATTATAAACAATAACTATTAGTCCAGTTCATGAGCCAGTATTTTTGGCTGAGGTGTTGTGTGTATATATATATATATATATATATGTATGTGTATATATATACTGTATATATATATATATATATTATGTTCAAATGATTTACCATATCATTACTATAAAAATAATGATGTAACATTGACCAGTGGTATGCCTGAAACAACAAGCTAAAATCTAAAACTGTATAGGATGCATTAAAAAATGGTACGCAAAGATTTTAACTATACAAATTATAATAACTGATTAACTGAGTATTCATAAATTGTTAAATCAAGTGTCCACCCAACTGTCAAATTGGGTGGTTAAAATATCTATACACAACATGGTTATATCAGCAGTTTATTATTTTTTCTGTCCTACACAGGACACTCAGCATGATCTGTTGTGATGATGATTTTAGCTCCTAAAAATGTGCTGTTCTTCTAAGATATGTTTCTGAGGGGGCTTCTGCTGACGTCATGATAGGAGAAGCATCCTAATTCACCTGTTGCAGGGAAAAACCCTCAAAAACTAGCCAAAACTTTGCTTGAACTCCTAACAATTATTGCAAATCCGTAAGAGTGAAGACGGCAATGTCCGCGTTAAAAAAGGACACAAAAAATTGTCAAAACACACGCCGACAACAGCATGGCAGCAGTGCTTACAGAACTTAGAAATCCACGGAAGGAACATACGGAGGCTTCCCAGGACACAAAGGCTACTTTATCAAGAGTTGAATCTACTCTTAGTGATGTGTTGGGTGTACAAAAAAATGGAACAACAGAGGTTGAACAAAGAGTGAGCGACATGGAGGATAAAACACTACGACACGAAAGAGCCATCCGTTATCTACTCTTCACAGAGATGCAAAACTATCCGCCAGGTGTGAGGAGTTAAAGTCCAGAGATAGAAAGAATAATTTGCGCATATATGGAGTTAAAGAAGGGAAGAAAAGGACAATATGATTGACTACATAACCAACTTGATGTGCACCTTGGTTGACTTACTAGAAGATATGGCCATGTGTAGAAAGAGCCTCGCTGACAAAGAGCATCGCTCGCTGACAATGAAACCCAAAAATTCTACCCCTCCGAAGTCCATTATCGTCGGATTCTCTGACTACATAGTTAAAGACATGAGACTTCAACAAGCCCAGGAAATTACGAAAGGTGATATTCCAAGGACTGCAGATTTTTTTCGACCGGGACTACATGAAAGATGTACAGAAGAAACGCAAACAGGTACAGGAGGTGATAAAACAACTTCGGGAGAAAAGAGTGAAAGCCCAGTTAACTTTCCATGCCCAGTTGAAAATTAATTTGTAAATCTGGCGTGAAGACCTTCATAGCACTTGCAGATGCAGCCCCGGTCCTCAGAGAGATGGGAATTCATGTTATGGTGGAAGAACGGGAGAAGCTACAGAAACTGCTGCGTAATCTGTGGGACATGGCATCAGGACTATCAATGATGACAAGTGCGGACTTGCAGGTTTTCGTTCAAAGTGAATATTGAATAGCAGATGACGTAGAGATGTAAACTGACAAGACTCTTTTAAATTACTGGTTGGGAGTCAACCCTACCTTATAGGCCTAGATTGCCTTGTTTTCATAATAAGGAAAAGGGTGAGAACAAGAGGGATTTTCTCTTTCAGATGGAGAAGGAGAAGGATTCTTGCTTTTTTCTTCTGTCTATATATCTTTGTTTGTTTATTTATTTATTTTTAACCAAGCAACTCTAATCAAGCAACTTGTTGTTAAATAGTTGCTGTAGTTCTGTGTGTGTTACCCGGCCAGTCTACGTTTACCTTCTCTGTCAGAAGCTGAAGCTTTAGAAATGGTATCAGATATTACAGAAAATGAAATATGGGATTCCATTAAAAAAAACAAAAAACAATAAATCCCCAGGGACAGATGGACTACCCGCAGAATTGTATAAATGTTTCATTGATGATCTAGCACCAATTGTAACTCAAGTTTTTGATTATGTATTGTCTAAAATGGACCTACCAAATTCATGGTCAGAGCAACAAACAACCTCAAAAGATTGGAAATCCTTCCCATGAACAAATTACCAAGGCTGCTCTTTATGTTTACTAGAGGTCCCCATATCCACATTCAAAACAATCAATTAAGAATCAATGAATGGTTATCTAAATTTATTTGGCAAAATAGAGGACCCAGGATTAAACTCAAAAGACTGTTAAACTCAAAAGAAAATGGGAGCCTGAACCTACCAAATCTGAAAAAGTATTATTGGGCAGCCCAGCTCAGATCAATGGTAACATTGGTAACCCAAGATGAAGATACCTTATGGGTTGGAATAGAACAGAGCGATTCCCTAAATATGCCTTTGGACACAGGCCCATTCTTAAATCAAGATACCTGGAGAATAAAAAAAAACAACGTTTGGATAAAAAACACTCTAAAAACATGGTCAAAATGGAGAATGAAATTAAGACTCCCCTCATCAATAAAAAGAGCAATGAAGATTGCACATAAATGACTTTCTACCATCTAAACTAGAAACAGGATTTAAAAAATGGGAAAAAAGGGTTTGATTGTGTTGGGTCAGCTGTTTGATGGAGGAGATCTAATGTCATTTCAACAACTTAAACACAAATACAGTCTTCTAACCCAGCTTAGAAATTATTTACAGAAACACAAAGAGTGGGATAAATTGTGTGCCTTATCATCCATTATAGAGATTTTTTTAAATTAACAATAATAGGAACTATTAAAAAGAAGATGATATCACATATTTACATACAAATATTACAAGATGAATCAAAGGATAACAGTTTGGATATCAAGGAGAAATGGGAACTAGAGATGAACAGCATAATTTTGGATAAAGACTGGTTTGTTCACGTAAAGAGGGGCGCAAAGTAACAAATAACCCCACATGGAAGGAATTCAAATGAAAAGTTGAGATGAGACTCCTTTGTGATTCCTTTTGTCAATTCCAAATTTGTTAACACCCCCAATCAAAGCTGGAGGGGCTGTGGCCTGATAGGAGACCACACCCACATTTTCTAGGACTGTCCTAAGTTATTGGACTCCTGGCAAAACATAAAAGAAAAAAAAAAGAATGTTTTAAATATAGAATTGCCCCTTGAACCATCTTACTTTATATTGGGTATCTTACCACAAAATATAGAAGGTAAAAATAAGATTTTATTATTAAGAGTCCTTCTAATTGCCAAGAGGATGATAACTGTCTGTTGGCTACAACCACAACCCCCCATGATGACACAATGGAAAAAAAGAGTTGAAGAAGTCTATAATATGTAATCATAACTGCAAAGCTAACATTAAAAACTGAGAACTTTTTGGCCAAATGGTCCCCAATATATACATTCTTTTTCAACCGATGTGAA
>NW_019525421.1:297989-298976 GCF_002814215.2 Seriola lalandi dorsalis | reverse complement strand
CCCACTCTGCTGAGGCCCAAGCCTTGGCTCGTCCGGTCAGATGGGACATCATGAAGGCTATCTTGGACCGGTAAGTGGGGAAAGCCTGGGGAGATAGCTCATAATGTAATGAACAGTCAATGATAAAAGTCTTACATAGTCCCGGTTCCCCAGAGAATTTCTCTGGTTGCGTTAACCTACTGCCAGCCACGATGCTGGGCACAGCCGGGGCGGAAGCAGCAACAGCTGTAAGGAGACTCAACTGGTGAGCCAAAGCCATCTGAAACTCCTCCTGACGGGAGAGACGGGCCTCTTGGGCATGCAGGTACTCTGCCAGCTGTTGATCCTCTGCTAAGTCCATACTGGCCAGAGTGTACTGTCAGGCCTGGACTAGAATGAGGACTCAGATGCAGAGTGTCAATAAGGCAGTCTTTATTTAAATACTCCTACCTCGAGAGGGAGTGACAAATAAAACCAACTATGAAAAATTATGCTATTCGGAAAGAATCTAATAAACAAAACCCACTCCAACTGGAGGGACAAAACTGCTGAAACAAAAAAGGAATAAACCAACAGAAAATCACTCCACAAGGAGGCTACAAAAACTGCTATGAACTTGACAAACAAAACTCTACACTATGAGAATACAAACAAAAAAAATCACTCACATGGAGGTTACTAAAACTACTCTAAACTTGACAAACAGAAAACTCTATTCTATGAAATTACAAACAAAAAATCACTCACAAGGAGGTAAAGACGAAGTATAAGGCAAAGACAAGGCAAGGCATGGACTGTGATAGTAAGCTGGGGTGCACGACTGGAACGAGACACTCTGGCACAAGACAAAGGGAGACGCAGACTATAAGACACATGAGGGCAATGGGAAACAGGTGGACACAATCAGGAATCAGGGAAGACACTCAGACAGGTGTCACATGAGGAAGGGCAAGTGACCTGAAACGAGAGGAGAGTTACTTTTCAAAATAAAACAGGAAATGACAAGAC
>NW_019525421.1:293526-297939 GCF_002814215.2 Seriola lalandi dorsalis | reverse complement strand
AAGCTGGGGTGCACGACTGGAACGAGACACTCTGGCACAAGACAAAGGGAGACGCAGACTATAAGACACATTAGGGCAAATGGGGAACAGGTGGACACAATCAGGAATCAGGGAAGACACTCAGACAGGTGACACATGAGGAAGGGCAAGTGACCTGAAACGAGAGGAGAGTTAACCTTTCAAAATAAAACGGGAAATGACAAGACATGGAGACAGGACAAACCCAAACTTGACCTCACCGTGTGACAATTTATATATATGTATGTGTGTGTGTGTATATATATATATATGTATATATATATTTATATTTATATATTAATTTACTATTTATCACCTTATTTTCCTTCTTGTCCTTATTTGAATAATAACATTATATGTTATCCCCCAATCATCATTATTATCCAAATGAAGATAATATTTTTATGCTCTGCACTGGATGATGAAATACACCACCCATTTCTGTACATCGAAACTGAACACAGACATTGTATGGACACTTGGACTCATGGACTGCCCCAAACAGACATGTGCTTGTGCTGTTATTGAACAGTTCTGTAGAATATTATTTGTTGAACTGAAATAAATAGAAGTTGCTGAATGAGAATTCAGGCAGACATTTAACTTTTTATCAGTACACACACCCAGACTCTCTTAAAGTTTGAGAGACAGAGGCCTTTCTCTAATTCCAATAATGAGCATCCTGCTCTTCCATCTCGGAAGGCTCTTGTCATTATGTACCATTACCTGTAATAGTATACTCTGAACTGGACAGAGACAATTCAATATAAGCCTCTTACTGTTCACCCACTCATTCAATACAACGTGTGTCATTTACAGCCCTTAATTCTAGTATTTTGAATGAATGTGTTTGTGTCTGTGGGTGTGCTCTTCATGTTGTGGGTGTAAGTGAGGAAGACTAAGGGATGCCCTGAAATTATAACAATTGATATTGGTGTTTTTACTGTAAACATATTGTCAGCCATGTTTTCTTTACTATGGGGCAGCTTGACTAAGGCCAATTTTAAGCCATGTTATCGGCCTGCAGTGTGTTTGTGTTACGCTGAGAAGACTCAAGCCAAGAAAGTGTAAACTGGTCTAGTGTAGTGTAAACTCCCTCAGCTCATTTAAGAGCAACTCTCTAAATCTTGTATGTTCATTGCTCTGGTTACCTCTGTGAGTTTGTGGCTTGAAAGTCTGTTGGATTGGTTGACCACACACACCTTTACATCTGGATTAGGTGGTATGTGTGGAGTGTAGCCATGGATTGTAACAAAGTACATTTACTCAAGTCTATACTTAATTACAAATTTTACGAACTTGTACTTTACTTGAGCATTTCCATTGTAAGATATTTTAAACCTCTGCTCCACGACAGTTTAAGAAATGGAATGTAGTTTTTACTTCACTTCAGTTATTTGAAGGCTAATGTTACTTTCCGGATGAACATTTTCCAAAAAAAACCTGTGGTAAAAATTAAGTAAATTTGAATACTGCACACTGTACAGTGAAGCAGAAACAGAGGTGGCAGTACAAACAGGACTACTGGCCTAGGTTTAATTACGCTTTAGGTGATAAAAACATCAATCAGCCCTGCAAAAGTAGGACTTATGATTTTCATCAACTAATATGGAGGATGCAGTATCAGACCCAACAATCTACTGTGGACACAGATGATTTTCATCTATTAATCATCATTTAGACAAGCTGACCATGACCCAGAAAATGCATCATTCCCTTTCCCTGTAGCTGTTTCGTGTCGGAAGCAGGACGGTGGGCAGGCAGACATTGAAGCTTGTTTTAAGTTTGCCAGCTCCATGCCGCCTCTCATCCAGCCCTGCCAGCTGCCCTGCCAGGAAGACTGTCAACTCAGCAGCTGGTCCAAGTTTTCCTCCTGCACAGCTGACTGTGTAGGTGTCAGGACCCGCAAGAGGATACTAGTGGGTGAGTGACAGTCTGTAACTTCAAGCTGCCTTCTAGATTATGTCAATTTTTAGATTAAGATCAGTGGATGTGAAAAACTGATTTTCAATTTTTACTTTTACTATGTGTAAAGTGAGACGTCCCAAATGTCCCTGTTCTCTTCAATATTTAAATTCCTGAAATGCCCAAATCAAGCAAATCTCCTAGTACAACCAATGCCCAATCCCAGTGTAGCATGTGGGGGATTGATGCCTTGTTCAACAAATATGATTCAACATGTGGCAAAGTCTTAGATATGTTAAGACTTAATGGGTTTTTTGCAGGCAAAAGCAAAAAGCGTGACCAGTGTAAAAACCACCAGATGTATCCCCTGAGCGAGACTCAGTACTGCCCATGTAACAAATACAACGCACAGCCTGTTGGCAACTGGTCGGACTGTATCCTATCTGAGGGCAGCCGCATGGAGGGTCAACCAGGCATGAAGGTCCAAGGCGACATCAAGGAGTGTGGCCAAGGATATCGTTACCAGGCCATGGTCTGCTATGACCAGGACAACCGCATAGTGGAGACCTCTCGCTGCAACAGCCATGGTGAGTTTCACAATGCTCAAATAACTCTGTGAATCTTTTAGGAACCCCAGACAGACATATTCAATTTGAAACCAGGAAGTTTTCCTGGAATTGCTGACAAATTATTAAATCCCAGTTGTAAATTCAAGCAAGCTTATGAGTTACAGCGTTTTACTTTAATACATGAAGTTTGTCTGTCAAGGAATGCATTGTAACAATGATTGTAACAACCTGTATGTATTAAACAACTTCCAGGCTAAACAAAAATCAAAGGTTATGCCTGACTTCCATATTTACACCGATGTACCAAGACAATGTAACACAAAAAGTTGAATTATATAAGGAATAAAACATTCTGTTCAATACAGTATAGCTCCTGAATGGCTTACCTGATCTGCTATGACCAGTAGCTAACATAGACTACTGAGCCAGTTTGGTGGTTTAACAGTTCTTCTACTATGTCTTCTCGTACACCACTAACCTGTAACTGCCACTTGTGGCTACAGGAGCTGATGTTAAGCAAAAGTTACAGTCTCACTTTAAGCTACAAAAGATTATCCAAAAGAACTACAGTGTAAACAGCTGGCCAGTGTGCTATATGTTTTGCACACTCGCAAATGATGCACTTATTGTCCTGAACATATCTGGATTAGTTTTGCCAAGTAGTTATGAGTAATGTATATGCCCTCAGCAGGAATAGTGACAGTCCTGGTCATTTGTTCAAATGCCTGAAACAATCTACGTTTGCGTTTTCATTACAAGGTGGAAATTGTCAGATCTTGCCACAGAGAATGAAATTGATGTTTGGGCATTTGAAACATCAGACTTTAGAGATATTGGTTGACACCCTGTCTCATTCCGTTAGTTATTAACCCTGACAACAATAAAACATAGTTTTAGTTTTCTAATCTTAACAAATCCCAATGGTACAGGTGACAGACCAGAAAATGTTCATATGTATCATTTTTGTGAGGCTCACATTGTATTTGAAGGCACTGGCAAATTACCTGTTTTGGTATAGCTACGAAGATGGTACTCGTCTTAACATGTGGACTTCAAAGAAGACAGACCCTGAAATGAGACACAGCTTGGAGACCTGAATTGTCTCCACCATGACTTTAATTTTAGACAGGCTCAAAGCAAACCCACCAAAATAGGTAGAAGTACAATAATAATAAGTAGAGTACAATTTTTCTTCAACAAGCAATCCCGTCCAAATATTTGGGATCAGTCAAGTTCTAAGATTGATCACAGTTTACCCAGCTCATTGAGTGTTACCTTTTATCAAAGTGAATTAGGACAACTCAGAGCTCTTTTTGCTGCCAGCAGCCCAAATCTGTCATGTTACATTTCTGTGAGCTGTATTCACATTCCAAAGTATATTCAATTTTCACAGTGCTGTCATATTCTGCATCTCAACCCTGGGAAAATACAGAACACATCAATGCACTTGGGAAAGCAGCTTGTCTGTGTTTGCCCATTCAGAAACCAGTCTCATTATGAGTCAGTTTTTTCCTCCTGGGATGGGGCTGCTTGATGATAACAAGCTCTAACTGTAATAAGATACTGGGCTCAGAGTTGGTACTGCTACTTGGTTTCTCTCTGATTTACGAGTCTTTGATTGGCTGTATAATGCCAGAGAGTATTGTCTGAGAAACATTGTAATTCCCTGCTCCTTCCTGCTGATATTACAGCTGGAGATTAGTGATGCTAGTGTGACCGCCACTCGCTAGAGGGCCACAGGAAATGATACAAGTGATGGTCAAGAACAGGCACGGACAAAGAGTTTTCCCCCAAGTTCACAATTTTTATTATTATGCAGCAAATAAACTAATAACATGTCTAAGAAACAACCTTTTTTAAAAATAGATACTAAGCCAGAGCACTACAAGGCGGCTGGGCACAGCCACAGGCACGGGGGGGG
>NW_019525421.1:242130-293506 GCF_002814215.2 Seriola lalandi dorsalis | reverse complement strand
AAAAAAAAAAGGATTAACCCAAATCTTTGTCACGTACACCCGCCTAGACCGTCACTGTATCCTGCCAACAACGCCAGAATGTGACCGCCACTCGCTAGAGGGCCACAGGAAATGATACAAGTGATGGTCAAGAACAGGCACGGACAAAGAGTTTTCCCCCAAGTTCACAATTTTTATTATTATGCAGCAAATAAACTAATAACATGTCTAAGAAACAACCTTTTTTAAAAATAGATACTAAGCCAGAGCACTACAAGGCGGCTGGGCACAGCCACAGGCACGGGGGGGGTCTGATAGCACAGAGCACCCACCTCACTCCGTACCCAACACATGCACACACGCCAAAACTTAAAGGGAAAAACCATAAATTGTGAAGGACGTGCAATATTACCACTACACACACACACACACAATTAAAGGGTGTGAAGCTGGGGTGAGAAACTCTGAACACCGATCCCTCCACCGTCCAAGCGGCCACACTATCACCGGCCCTGCAGTACTCATGCAAAGAAAAGAAAACACAACAAGTTAAAAACCATACAAAAACAACTGCTGCAATAAATATATTAAGAAGAAAACCCTTGGGGGAAAATTAAGCGGGTTAAATGCCAGAGGGCTAATATAACAAAGGGACTAAAGAACTAACAAAAATCATTTAATACAACAGGAACGGGATACCAAAAGAATACAAAGACAAGTTGAACTAGTTAAACAAATGGAACAAAACAATAAAACAAAACGGAACAAAACAAAACAGCAGTGGCAGTCTGTCTCGACACAATTCACTCTACATGTGGTTCAATATGCAGGATACCCAGGAAGCAGGACCACACAATATGTGCACCAAACAGTATACCAGGGACCATGAGGAGGCAGCCGCAGAGAACAAGCCGGTCTGCCGGTTTAAATACACTGATCAATGAGGAAGTGGGTGGAGTTGGCCTGCTGTCTATCCTACAGTGGCCTGGGAGGGACATTCACTACTGGTCACACTAGGTTTGTTTATCAGTGTCAGGGGAAAGGACTTCATGGGTGAGTCTGGAGTCAGCAGCAGTGAGTTGACCACTAGTCCATTCATCCTTACACAGGTTAGTTCAGTCTATGCAGTCTAGATATTGTCAGAAATTCTACCTTGGGTGATCATACACTGCAATTTCAGATCCTATAGTTATTCATTTTGTTTTCTTCACCTTTTGGTGTTTCGACTTCAGTGATGGATTTGTTGACTGGACCTTTTCCCATAATTCCTCTCGACAACGTTTAGAGAACAGCTGTAGCTGTAGTGTTTTGCTTTCAATCAGAGCTGGATTTATGAACAGATATGTGACGCTAACTTGCAGGTAGATTGTAAAAATCACTGATACATCCATAATCTGAAAATGTTACATGTTTTGTGACTCATTTTATCATAGTGGGAGCTATTTTAGTGGAATTCAGTACAGGGGCCTTCTCCATGTTGTCATTATCATTTTACATCCATTTTCCACCACTTCTCTGGGTCAAAGTTGTGTTTGCAGCAGACTAAGCAAGGCAACCATAATGTCCTTCTCCTTAGTCACATTTCCCCACTCTTGCTGTTGGACCCCAAGAGGTTCCCTGGCCAGATGAGACATGTAATCCTCAAGCATGTGTTCTGTGTCTGCCCTGAGGTCTGCTGTTGTTGGGTATGACAGGAAAACCTAGTGGTGTAGGTACAAGAAGGCTTCCTTGTCAGATTCTTGTCAGGGGCTCCTACCAAATGCCTGAGTTTTTTCCAGGGTTGAGCCAGACACCCTGAGAAAAAACACATTTTGGTTTACTGTTGTCTGTGATCTCATTTTTTTGGTCATTACCTAAATATCATGACCTAGATAAGGGCTGAAATGTAGATCAAAAGAATAGAGAGCTCAACTACCGACTCAGCTCCCTAATCCTAACCCGCACATTACTGGTGACACTGCACTAATCACTGTCACCAACCACTTTATGACTGTTGTCCCAACAGCTAGAATTGTGTGATTTTCTGAAAAATACTTTATTAAGTGAATGTAACCATGAGAAAAAAACTTTTTTCCAAAAAATGAGCATCCAACTACCATCAATGTTTGAAGGAATAGTTCAACAGCTGCTTAACTTTCTTTTCTGACAGTGACACTTTACACTGACACAAGATAAATAGACTAAGTACAGAGCTGTCAAGATATGGTTAGCCTTGCTTTGTATAATTAAAACAAAGTTTAAAAAACTTCTCCTACCAATACCTCTCAATCACTGCTTAACAAGTTCTATCATGTGTTATAATCTGGACACAAACAAAAATGCAGTTGGGTGGGTTTAGGGGAATCATGCCCAGCACTTCAGTGTAGTGTCTCTGGTTAGAGAGGTGGCTCCATATGGTCGGTGAGAACAGTTTTTGTCTCTAGAGAGACATGATAGTACTAAACCTTGCAAAGACAATTGGACAATAAGACTCCAGAAAGCTGTGCACAGTCAGTGCATTCGGTCATTATTCATCAAGAAATAATTCCATCACATATCACTGTCATCTCTTTTCATACACCCCTATAAGGAAGTTGCAATGTGTTAAATACTGAGCTGTAGAAGTGTTTGTAGGTGTATTTTTAACAGTGGTCAGAGCTAGACTAGCTGTTTCCTTTCATCTCACTCTTTGAAAGAGAGCAAATAAGAATGATTTCCAAAATGTCCAACTATTGCTTTAAGTTAAAGTTAAAATATGTAACTTTTCCACATTAAAAATGTAAAAACTAGACCTGCGTCTAATTGATGTTTCCATCAATTCTCAAACTAGAGAAATCTTTATCATGGTAACCGTATGTGCAATTTGGTCTCCTGTCAGTGACATCATATCTATGTACATGCTGGTATTGTGGTTTCCTGCCAAATGCTCAAAATTCACCTTTATCTAATTTTAATTCACATACAGTTTGATGGTTTTCAACTACGTATTTTAACCTGATAAAGGATTTAAGTAATCGGATGTCTGGATCTGAAGTTATCAGACGTCTCAGTCCTCTGTGCAGCGTCAGTGAAATTCTTCTGTTATTGTTTTGATTGAGAGACCTAGACGCAGAAGTTACGGACTCTAGGTTTAAATGTTTGATGATTCTGTTTCTGTAGAGATACCAGAAAAAACAGACAAACATAATGTGCATCCATAACAAAATATTAAAACATCTCTTTTACAATGCGGATTTACTCAGTGTTTTACTTTTCTAGTCTCTCCTTGTCTGTAGATCCTCATCAATGTGTATTGGTGCTTTTTTTTATGTAATTGGTTACAGGATATATCGAGGAGGCTTGCATCATCCCCTGTCCATCTGACTGCAAACTAAGTGAGTGGTCCAACTGGTCGCGTTGCAGCAAGTCCTGTGGTAGTGGTGTCAAAGTTCGCTCCAAGTGGCTTAGAGAAAAGCCCTATAACGGCGGGAGGCCATGTCCTAAACTTGACCATGTCAACCAGGTGAGAAAGATCTCACTTTAAATTGGGTGGTTAATGTTTAAGCAAAAGCTACAGTTTAATGCTTGTTTGTATGGGAATGGATGTTTCATTTATTATAATCAATATTACCATCAATGTATATTTGTTTAATTCCTGCCATTCTTAATTCCTACAATAATTGGAATGACCTTTGTTCTGTTGTTCCTTTCTCTTCTTTGGTGAATGAATTCCATCCACAGGCTCAGGTAACTACACTGATGATTCTTTTTGATTGATTTATGTTTGTTTTTTTTTTGTTTTGTTTTTTTTTTACCCTTTTTATGACATTTATTTAGAATTTAGAAGAAATTATAAATTAATTTAGATTTTACCTTAAGTCATATTGTTATCGGTAAAGTCCAATAAATTTTAATTTAATTTTTTAATTTAGGTAATCAACTTCCAGATCTGAAAACACATTCAAAATTCAGTTTACACAGTTCTTGTTGCTGAACTACACATTTCCCTTGTGAGATAATCTCTGGTAACTGTGGTGTTTGTATGTGTCAGGTGTATGAGGTGGTGCCGTGCCTCAGTGACTGTGGACAGTACGTCTGGGTTGCAGAGCCTTGGAGTGTATGGAAAGTCAGCAATGTGGATCTGAAGGACAACTGTGGTGAAGGTGTTCAGACCAGGAAAGTCAGGTAAGATGATATACTGATTGAAATGCGCAATTCAAAGCTACACATTAGCCAGTTATGCCATGTACGCATTTTATCAAAAATGCTTTGGAAGCAATTTGTGTGAACTTTGTGTAACACAGTTTACAACTGTTTAAATGAAACATTTCATGTCACTGACTTATCTAAAATAATGCCTACTTGAAAATGTAGTTTGATGTTTTCAGGGATGTGAAAACCACAAGCCAGGCAAGACTGGCTGGTTATCTCTGGAGCTCGGAGGCCAGCTTCTTACATGTGCAGCCTCCACTGTCAAGCCATAACAGCCTAAACTCAACAGTCAGGCAATAATAATGATAATGATAATGATAATGATAATTAAAGCTGCAAGCAATGTTGAGCAGGCCCTTGCATTCCTGTGCACCTTTGGGGCGCTTGCAGTAGGCCAATTTAAGCAGCGACGCATCGTAACAACCACCAGACACTGCACACACAAGTTAAGATTTCTTGCTTAAACTGTGTGTGACAATGGACAACGTGTATTGTTTCTTTGCATTTTTACTTGTGATGAAACTCACAATTTTCACAATATTGCATATGTCTATATGCGGAACTATTTTCTGACCAAATTTGAGGCAGATTGGACAATGTATAATTGAGTTACAACAACTTCCTTCTGACCACGTTTGAGGAGGGTCTGGTCAACCTGTTAGGAGGAGTACATCAGAGAGTAGAATGATGTTTCATTTTGCCATTAGATGGAGCTATGAGTATTACTAAATATGGGCAAGAAGATGTGTTCAGGCCAGGACCCTTATCAAACATGTAAAGTGGCAGTTTGGACAATGCATGCTGGAGTTATGACAAGTAGATTTTTCACGGCAAAACATCGAAATTTGCCATGCTGCCATGGGCTGTTTGAGGTGGGTGTGGTTAACTTTAAGAAGTGTGAAAAATCACACAAGAGGGCACTTTGATTGTAACTGAATATTGACATGTAGATGTGTTCAAGCCCGGACTCTTATCAAACATGTAAAGTTTGTGGCAGTTTGGAAATATCAAAATTTTTTCTAAAATCTCCAACGAAAACCTAACCGCTTCACAATTTAACATCATAAACGTCTTAAAATGAGATCGACCAAATATGATATCAATTTGTTCAATTCTCTTGGAGGAGTTTGTTAGAGTATGATGTTCCTAAATTGCAGATTAAATTCAAATTTGCTGACTTCCCGATGGGTTTTGGCTAAGAGTGTAAGAAGCTTTTTTTTTTGTCTTGTTATGTTACATATGTCTATCAAATTTCATACATGTACGTGAAACCCAGAGATAAATTTTTTTAGGGGGTGCTATTGAGTCATTTTGCCACACCCATGTGCAAGACCCAGGCAGATGCATGTGCAAATTTTCATAAGCTTTCAAGCATGTTTAGGCCCTCAAAAAAACAATACATTTTTATTGAGAAAGAATAATAAACACTACAATTTAAATAGGGTCCTCGCACCCTTTGGTGCTCGGCCAACATAACTTCTTATGGTGTTTTAGCAACATTGTTAACAAGTTCAACATAGTAATGCACTGACACTTTATCCTCTAAGTTGATTACATTCAGAAATCTAATTTTTCAGAGATGGACTATCAGTTTTTTCACCCTTCCTATTGATCACCACTTGATCATGAAGATAGCTGCGGGTGTAACGCCTGCCACAGATTGATCGGAGTAGAACTAGACTAACTCTCAACCTTCTGATCCTTTTTTCCAGGTGTATGCTGAACACAATAGATGGACCCTCTGAGCAAGTGGAGGACTACTTGTGTGACCCAGAGGAGATGCCTCTGGGGGCCCGCAACAGCCGGCTGCCCTGCCCCGAGGACTGTGTGCTATCAGACTGGGAAGCCTGGAGTCTATGTGCACTGGTAAGAATGGTATATTACTTTGTCTGCCACTGTATTCATCAACACAATGTTCAATGTTTACAGGAGAAATAGTTATAAATAGTTAGAAAATAGTTTTCAAAATGTCATTGTGTTTTTCCTTTTATTCAATATTGGACAGTTGATAGGAAACAAGTAGAGAAAGAGGGAGAATGAACCATGGACAATGAAGTAGCAGAATATGGAGAGTGTCTCAAACACTGGGTCACCTGTCATCTATATTCAGGAATCTAGTTTTAATATATAATCCTGCTTTCATCAGTTTCTACACCTCTTATTTGTTAGAAGCCAGACATCCATTACTAGGTAGTTCAGAATCTGCTTATTTGGCTGATTTTTAATAAGCAAGAGGCAGAGATGAATTTGAAAGCCTGAATGCAGTTTGAGTTTATGGACAATTTTGTCAACCAGATAATGACACTTTAATTTACTTGAAAATACTTTCACAACTCTAACTAGACAAATCAACCCACTAATCAACCCTTGCTCTCCTGTCCTCACTAACTGTCATTCTCATTCAAATAATGAGCTGGCAACAAGTGGCAGAAAGTCCACATAGCTCGTAGTGATTTGCAATATATTTGTATATATTATTATATTTTTTGTCGATTGGTGTTTTTTTATTATATATATATACATCGTTGCTTCATATGTCGCTGAAGAAAAAAATCTACACAAAGGAAGAACCCCTGGCTTTAAAGTTTACCAGATATAGAGTTAAACATCCCATACCGGCTGAGCTGAAGAAGCCATACCATGGATGTAGAGCCAGGGCTAAGCTAAAGGCTAGGAGATGGAGATATAAGCCTTTTCTACCATCAATCCTCATGCAAGTCAACTCCCTGGCTAACGAGTGTGATGACTGGAGGCACTTGTGAAAAACCAGCGAGCATATTGTGAGTATAGTCTCATGTAGACCTGGTTAAACGACAACACTCCCGCTCGTTGTGTGGATTTACCCCGCTTCAGTGTAGTATGAACGGACAGAGACGCGGGAGCAAGTGGGAAGAATAAAGGTGGAGGACTGGTTCTGCTTGTGAACAATAGATGGTGCAACCCCGGTCATATCACAATTTAGGAGAAGATCTGCTGTTGGGATATTGAACTGTTGGCAGTTGGTCTTAGACCGTACTATGTACCAAGGGAGTTCTCACACATCGTCGCCATTGTTGTTTACATTCAACTACAAACAGAGCCTGCGGTCGCATGTGACGTCTTTCACGAGACTGTTGCAAGAGTACAGACCCAGCACCCTGATGCATTCATTGCAATATTGGGGGATTTTAACCATGTCATTCTCACCTGACTGGCTTCACTCAGTATGTTGACTGTCCCACAAGGGAAAATAAGACACATGATCTGTTGTATGCAAATGTCCAGGAGGCCTACACTGCTTCAGCTTCGGGTCATCATCTGGTTTTTCTTCAGCCTTCCTACAAGCCCTGTGTTTTGAGGCAGGCTGCAACCACCCGCTTATTCAGGAACTAGACCCCAGATGCCAGTGAGTGTCTAAAAGACAATGTTTTGAGTGCACAGATTGGAATGTACTGTTGGAGTCACAGGAAAATGATAACAGTAAGGACCCTGACCTTGATAGAATGGTTGAATGTACTACAAAGAACATATTGGAGTGGATAATGCCCTCATTTACATGCTCCACTGGGCCTATTCTTTCTTGGATGAGCCAGGTAGTTACATGGGGATTATGTGCTTTGATTTCTCAAGTGCATTTAACACCATCCAATCCCCCATTCTTAAAGACAAACTGGAAGGGATGGGGGTGGATCCCTACGTCACATCCTGGATTGTGGATTACCTGACAAGACAACCATAGTACATCAGGCTGGGTAACTGTGTCTCAGGGACAGTGATGAGCAGCACTGGGGCTCCACAGGGCTGATCTGGTTCCTTTCCTGTTTACCCTATATACAGCAGACTTTAAATACAACTCTGAGTCTTGCCACATCCAGAAATACTCAAATGAAACAGCTATTGTGGCGCATATCAGGAGTAGGCAGGAAGATCTGATGATGGACTTCAATGAATGGCGAAGAATGGAAGAACTATCTATCTATCCATCCATCCATCCATCCATCCATCCATCCATCCATCCATCCATCCATCCATCCATCCATCCCAGTATGAGTGATTCAATCCAGCAAAGCCCTGTGTAAAATATGTGCTCAGGGGAACGGGGATAGACTGAGGGAGGAGAGAGCATTTGCAGCAGAGGTGACGTTGAACCTGAGAGATAATCAAGGTGGTGATGTTAGGATAAAGGAGGAGGTCATACTGGCACTCTGTTGTCCATTTTGATTCTGGAAGTCCAGCTTTAATTTGTTTCAATGCAATTGGATTCAATTTGATTTCATTCTGAATGATTCAATTACTTTGGTTACTATAAATGTAAGTATTGCTTTAGAATTTAACAACCTCACTTGTTAAAATATAAAATGGCTGAAAGAGTCATTACAGTCACATTTATTACATAATATGTAAAAAATATTGGACTATTTTGGGGCAAAAAAAAGACCCAATGCTGGGAAATATGGCCAAAGAGTTCATCTTAATTATTTAACATCTTAAATTTAATAGATTTGTGTCTCATGCAATTGCCTCTAATTAAACAATACAGAATATTCTACAGAGCTACAGACTATTAGTACCAGATGATTCAACTTAGCCTGCTTGTGCTCAAACTGATCATTAAAGTAAATGCACTGTACTGAGATAAAAACATCTGCTTATCAATGCTGCTGCTGCTGCTGTTTAAATGAGCTCCTGTCTGCGGCAGGTAGAGGTCAAAGACAAACCTGATCACTTTTTAGTCACAAGTCTCGTCATTTCCTCTGCTTCTCAGCCATGCAGTGGGAACAGTACCCGGAAGAGGAGTGCGTACCCACTCCGCCAGCCTGGAGAGGAGAAGGAGTGTCCTCCAACTAAAGAGACAGAGCCCTGCAAACTCAACAGCAACTGCTTCCACTACTCCTACAACATCACTGGTAAGACTCAAACAGCAATTCTGATGCACATTTTACAGTACAGGGTTAGGGTTACATTGACCTTTTGCTAATACAACCATTCTGCAGATTGGAGCACCTGTCAGCTGAGTGACAGAGCAGTGTGTGGAAATGGCATTAAAACCCGCATGCTGGACTGTGTACGTAGCGATGGTAAATCTGTTGACCTCAAGTTCTGCAAAGAGGTGAGATGTGTGTCCCTTTCTGTTTTGAAACCTTTTTAAAATCTCTTTGAATGAAACACAGAGTCAAAGAAACCTAATGGCCTTGTCTTGCAGTTGGGTCTGGAGAGGACGTGGCAGATGAACACTTCCTGTGTGGTGGAATGCCCTGTCAACTGCCAGCTGTCTGACTGGTCACCATGGTCTGAGTGCTCTCACACCTGTGGGCTGGCAGGTATGTCTTTGTAGCTCTGTTTATATGAGTCTATGAAAGTTTACCCTGAGATTGAGGGGTGTTATGAACCCTGCTGTACCTTTCAGACCCTGGTCCAAATTATATTACTGTGCCTTTATCAGCCAAAGGTCTGAGTTCTATTCCTGCTCAGATGTCCTTTCTTTGTGGTGAAAATAAATATGAGCAACCAGGGTGATGTAAGGTGGCTATGTGACAGTGGACAGTTTAATCTATGATCATAGAGTAGCTACCATTTCCCCTGTCATGCTGCTTCTCCTTCCTCTACCTACCAGCTTGTCTTTGTTATGTACAGTATGACAGCCGAAGTTAAACCTGAAGTATAATTATTGTCTTGGCTAATACTCAACTACAACTCTTTCTTTATATCTGAGCAGTCAGACCACATCAATAATATATTTTATAGTTGACCATGATTTGTTGTCAACAACTAGACCAGACCCCAGCTGGAAGTCTCTGTAGTGCTGATGAATGACAGGACAGAATGGCTCCACAATAAATTTAATTGGCCTTTTTAGCCTCCCAAAATTAGCTATATCCACAAAAATATAAAAAGCAACAGACTTTTATATGCTATAGTAAACTGTTTAAAGTGGAAGCAGAGTCTAAGCTTTCTCAGTCTCACTATGTCAGTTCAAATACAGGTTAACTGAGAAACCTGGATATTTATACTTTTTCGTTTAGTTTAATGTAAATATTGTTCCAGTTCCAGCATGGTAGCCTGTTCACGCAGCTTTGATAGCATAATATTTTCATAGCTGGGAGTGATCTATCACTGCTATAGGTCAGCAGTTGCTCAGCTCTGAGCTGTGTGCTAAAGAAAGTCTGCCTCTCTGACGGTAATGGTGGAAACCAGAAACCTTTTATGATGTGAAAAACGATGGTGTTATAGTCTAAACCAAATGAGAGAAGGCTAATAATGTCCTTGCATGTAATTCCATATGATCAGCCTATTGACTGGTGGTCTATTATGAGTGCATGCGCTGGGGCTCAGGGAGCGTTCTGCTTTCCATGAGTCCTTGAAAAGAGCAGCAGTCTGAAGCAACAAGAGCAAATAGTAGGCATGAAACCAATACAGATTTCAGTTATTGTGGTATCCTTAATCTGTCCCCAGGCAAGAAGGATTTTTCTTTTAGAGAAGACCATGAACAGGAACTGTTTTCCTGTCTCTCTTTTTATCTCCAGGCTGCTTTGGTGACGTTCCTGAGCCAGGGATAGCAATGAGCTGGATTTGTTATTTCAAGCAAATGGACATACCTGTTTGTTGTGAATACAATAAAATTTGAGAATGCAGCGAGTCCAAGTTAAATAGGTCAATCTATTCATATGATGAGGACTATTGTTTCATAGTCACAGGATTTTGGAAGTTCCCTATATGGTTCATGCACATTTGTTGCTTTTCTGGAAGATTAACTGGTAGCTGGTGAGAGCTGCTGCTGGGAAAAGATCATACAGGGATGTGTTAGGATTGTGAAGACCATTAAGAGTCTGGCATGGTTGGGGCGTCGAGTGGCGCAGTGGGTTGAGCCTGCGCCCCATATGTAGAGGCTACAGTCCTCGCTGCAGTCGGCCCCGGTTCAAATCTCACATTGGACGGCCTTTTACTGCATGTCATTCCCTCTCTCTAAAGGCATAAAAAGCCCAAAAGATATACCTACAGTTAATATCCATGTGGTAGTTATGGTGTTTGTGTATCTTTCAATGTATGTGTGTGCATTGTGAACTTAACCTTCAAACAGCCCTTTGAAATTGTCAGGACCCGCCAAAATGGCCGCACAATAATGGTTTTTAACCACAATTGTCCTCACAATTATAGAAAGACATATACACACACTCAAAGAACCACACAACAACATGCACACACAAGTACACACAAATACACAGTGTTAATTTACCTTAGAGTTGCTCTCATACCTGAGCTTTGCCCATTTCTGCCCAGTAACACCTGCTCCTGAATTTGTATTGCAATTAGTGGTGGAGAGATGGAGGGTGGTCCCTCACTTCCTCAAAAACTGTGAAAGATATCAGAATGAGACCAAAACTGGGTGATACAGGACAAAAAAAATTATTTACATTTTTGATAGAAAACAATGAAGGTTCGAAATTGTGTGATTTAAAAGAGGTTGTCCGACTTTTTTTGACAAAAATTTTCAGCGAAGGCAGTTATGTCTGTTTAGCGAGTGGAGCTCTGCCTAAAGACAGCAGACATAGCTGAAGTTGTATAAATATCACAATCCTATACACTGAAGTTACAAGAACACCACACTGAAAGAGAGGGAGAGAGAGTGAAGCTAGTGCTAACTTTTAAGCTAAAGTAACTAGCAGATCTAAACAGCATGTGAACAACTTCTGAGTTCGTGAAAGTCACTAAAAGGAGTAGAGAGCTCTAAGTACTGGAACAGAACTAGTCTAAGTTTAAATGTACAGCAGGTAGTTAGACACTGTGATGAATAAAACAACAACATTAACTGTGTTCAGACAGAGCAGCAATATACTAGTACTAATGAAAAGACTTCAGTAGAAGTAAAATCACCGTGTATAAATGTTCTCAGATAAAATAACAAAGTAAGTAAACGTGTTACTGCATTACATTTGAAAATGGGGATGGAAGGAAAACATGTTATAGGGTGATAAAAATAATATATGATAAAACTATAAAATTAAAGAAAATCTTTAGCTACCAGATATATCAATTCCCAGGTGCGAACAGTAACGAATTCAACCAATTAATTGCAGTTAGGCATTTTGCAGCCTGTGCATGCACCTGATAATTACGAAGATACACTCAGTTGGCAATTTATTATTAAAATAGTATTAGACAATTGTTGATTCAGATAATCACTGTGGAGGATGTAATGTAGATTACATTATACAAAGGGGTTTTCTGTTATTTTCCCTACCTTCAGTGGTAAAAATGGGAGGGTGGTGGTGGTGGTGGTGGTGTGTGTGTGTGTGTGTGTGTGTGTGTGTGTGTGTGCGTGTGTGTGTGTGTATGGTGGGGCGGTAGCAAACCCACAGGATACGCACTACCATAAAGTACAATACACAACTGTACACAACCACATGCACATACAAACACACATATACAGTGCATCCGGAAAGTATTCACACCCTTTCACTTTCCCCACATTTTGTTATGTTACAGCCTTATTCCAAAATGGATTAAATTCCTTTTTTTTCTCATCAATTTACACACAATTCCCCATAATGACAAAGCGAAAAAGTTTTTTTAGAAATTTTTGCAAATTTATTAAAAATAAAAAACTGAAATATCGCACGTACATAAGTATTCACACCCTTTATTCAGTACTTTGTTGAGGCACCCTTGGCAGTGATTACAGCCTCAAGTCTTCTTGGGTATGAAGCTACAAGCTTGGCACACCTGTATTTGGGGTATTTCTCCCATTCTTTGCAGATCCTCTCAAGCTCTGTCAGGTTAGATGGGGAGCGTCGCTGCACAGCTATTTTCAGGTCTTTCCAGAGATGTTCAATCGGTCTCAAGTCTGGGCTCTGGCTGGGCCACTCAAGGACATTCACAGACTTGTCCCGAAGTCACTCTTTCGTTGTCTTGGCTGTGTGCTTAGGGTGGTTGCCCTGTTGGAAGGTAAACCTTTGCCCCAGTCTGAGGTCCTGAGCGCTCTGGTGCAGATTTTCATCAAGGATCTCTCTGTACTTTGCTCCGTTCATCTTTCCTTCAATCCTGACTAGTCTCCCAGTTCCTGCCACTGAAAAACATCCCCACAGCATGATGCTACCACCACCATGCTTCACCGTAGGGATGGTATTAGCCAGGTGATGAGAGGCGCCTGGTTTCCTCCAGACGTGACACTTGGCATTCAGGCCAAAGAGTTCAATCTTGGTTTCATCAGACCAGAGAATCTTGTTTCTCATGGTCTGAGAGTCCTTTAGGTTCCTTCTGGTAAACTCCAAGCGGGCTGTCATGTGCCTTTTACTGAGTAGAGGCTTCCGTCTGGCCACTCTACCATAAAGGCTTGATTGGTGGAGTGCTGAAGAGATGGTTGTCCTTCTGAAAGTTTCTCCCATCTCCACAGAGGAACGCTGGAGCTCTGTCAGAGTGACCATCGGGTTCTTGGTCACCTCCCTGAGGTCTACAGACAATTCCTTTGACTTCATGGCTTGGTTTTTCTGCTGTGACATGCACTGTCAACAGTGGGACCTTATATAGACAGGTTTGTGCCTTCCCAAATCATGTCCAATCAATTGAATTTACTACAGGTAGACTCCAATCAAGTTGTAGAAACATCTCAAGGATGATCAGAGGAAACAGGATGCACCTGAGCTCACTTTTGAGTGTCATAGCAAAGGATGTGAATACTTATGTACATGCCAAGCTTGTAGCTTCATACCCAAGAAGACTTGAGGCTGTAATCGCTGCCAAGGGTGCCTCAACAAAGTACTGAATAAACGGTGTGAATACTTATGTACATGCAATATTTCAGTTTTTTATTTTTAATAAATTTGCAAGAATTTCTAAAAAACCTTTTTTGCTTTGTCATTATGGGGTATTGTGTGTAGATTGATGAGGGAAAAAAAGGAAATGAATCCATTTTGGAATAAGGCTGTAACATAACAAAATGTGGGGAAAGTGAAGGGGTGTGAATACTTTCTGGATGCACTGTACATACAAAGTACTGATGTCCCTTATACATGCTCTTATACTTGAGAGCATTAAGGGTAAGAGTTAATGAGTCTAATTAGCCAATAAGAATCAGCTCTGTTCTTCTGTTACTTCTGCCCTGATACTGCGTTAGTAGCACTTCGATGTGTGTGTGTGTGTGTTAGTCTGGCTGTGTGGGTCTGGCTGTACTTGTGAACCTAATACACATCAATCAGGCTGTTAACTTTCTATGTGTCAGTTTTTGTGTGTGTGTGTGCGTGTGTGTGTGTATATGTGAAGACACAGAGCTCATACAAATCCAAGGGAGAAAGGGGTCAGCGAACCTCCTAAACTCATGCCATTTAAGACAAAACGGTACATAAAATCTGAACACATGTATGTGGTTTTGGTGTTTCTAGAGCCAAAAATGTGGAAATAGGAAACAAAGAAGTATCAGTTCTGGTTTTCTTCTGAAATCCACTCCTGAATTTGTATTGCAGTCTATGGGAGAGTTGGACGGTGCTTGCATCACTTGGAGGGTCACATTACAAATTCTGTTAGTCTCTGTGCTAGGGTAGTCACTTTATATGAAACAGGACAAATTTGTCTACTAATGCGGAAGAAATTATGTGTCAAGATCGAAATATGCAGCGTAAGGACGAGTTACACAGATTTTTTTCAGACAAATTTTAGAGCTTCTCCAACTCTAGCAATGATGTAATCCATTCTAGCCATGAACATTCAGGGTGATACACACCCATTATAAACTCAAGAATGATCTGAAAAAAGCATGAAACTAAAACTGTGATAATTCAAAAATAGTACGAGATATCAAAAAGTTGAATACAAGTTTGATAGCTGAATGTCTTGTGAACATTTTAATGTATGCTGAAGAAGTTGAAGATTAAAGAGGCTGAAAATTTCAATGATTTGAACATTCTCTCCATTAATTTGAATGACAAAAAAAAAATTGCACAAAAAGTGTAATATTTTGAATATTAAGAATAGTAGAAAAAATTCCTATACATCTGATAATCTACAGAATAAGCTGAATGTTTTGATAGTTGAAGGTTGATGGTTTTTGTACGAAAGCGTATGAAGGAGTAGTTAGAGACCATAGAAAGGCAGAAGAAGTAAGAATAAAATATAAAGATTTGAAGTTTGAAGTTACACATAGGGCACATAATGAGTATGCAGAATAATAATATATGCCTTCAATGCTATTGCATTGCAGGCACATAATTATCACCTGAGGCACTAGAGTAATTCCATTCCCATCAATGTTTTTTTTACTTGGTCATAATTAATGGTTTGCCTTTATTTGTTCATTCTGATCATGTGTTCCCATGGAAATCTGACAGGTAACACTGATTTCACCATTAGAATGATAGTAGAAGGAATGAAAAAATAACTCTTTTTCATTTTACCAAGAGAGACAACAAAAGCAGTGGCATGGAGTGGCTATTGGGGAGGATGATGACGTACTGTGTTGGGCTCTGTTGATGAGCTAGTAAAGCTTAAGCTACTGCAATGGCAATAAGGGAGATCAGACTACATTTCAAGGAGTTTGAGATATATCAATTCCACAGTTCTTAATTACATATAGCACTTTATCCCAATGTATTAAGATACATTTTTAAATGAAATAAAACGGTTAAAAAGGACACAGATCCCATCCACACTCTTCTTGCTGCCCTGATCTGACTCTTTGTGATCTTAACAAAGCTTGGACGTATGGACACTTAAAATCACTGAAAAAGATTTATTTTTTTCTGCTATTCTGCAGGGAAGCTGTGGAGGAGACGGACAGTGATCCAGGCGCCTCAGGGTGATGGGAGACCCTGTCTATCCCAGATGGAGCAGTGGAAGCCTTGTCTAGTGAAACCCTGCTACAACTGGAGATACAGCGCCTGGTCTGAGTGCAAGTCTGAGGTCAGTCAGGATGTGTGGCTGAGTATTGGATTGCATTGTTGTACATTGTTGTGTTTTGGGTTTTTTTCATGTTTTTTTTTTTTTTTCACATAACACACTGACATCACTATGGTGCACTTAACTCCAACTGTGCATGTACTTGTTCTACTTTACTGGTTTTAGTTTAACTACAACTCTCCACATAAAGCTCACAACTTGAAAACCTGAGGACTTCTCCTGATCTGAACTGGTCTCTGGTTTACAGGTGAAAGTGTGTAATGGTGTGAATGTGAAGTTGCCTCACAGAGTAACTACCTTGAATAAATTAAGGTTAAGAAATGGATAATGTAAAATGTCCATGATAATGTGATGATAAAATACTATGTTCTCACATTCTCAGACACACATTGCTAGTTTTTTTTATCCATGCTAGCAACATGGCTCTAGGGAAGGCAGTGTTGGTTGTTCATGCTCCACCACTTTGGTCAAAACTGAAATATGTCAACAACTTACCATGATTTTTTTAACGGATGTGTTTCTTAATGGATGAAGATGTCTAGCCCCTGTTATGATCTCCTGACTTTACCGTTGACATCACTGTATTAATTTAACTTTCCAAAGGAATTGCTGCAGTGGTGGTTCAGCTCATAATGCGAAGGCAAAACAACCAAACCTAACGCACTGCTTTCCTGTAGACTTAGACAGAAATTAGAGATGCAGATTTGCACAGATGACAAATTGCAAATCATCTTGAGAATGTGACCTGAGAGGAGAGAAAGATAGAGGAAGATATCAGCTTAGCTATCTCACATGATGTCACCACATCACCAAGCTTTTGGAACAAGGTTGAGCGAATGAGTTTGGCTGTTGTACTTTCTAATGTGAGCAGTCATTTAGAGCATCACCAATACAGGGGTGAAAATTGTAAAGGGTGTCCTGAGAGTAGTACTGGGGTAGAGGTCATGGGATCAGTAAAATCAAAAGTATGAAAAATATTTCTTAAACATTTGAAGTAATAATGAGAACAACTGTCAATGGTTGGCTAAATTACTTATCACTGAGAACCTATCTTTGTGCTCTCTCTTCCCTTTTAAAATCATTGTTATACTTTCAGACTTTATTTATACATTCTTTCCTCTTCCTCTTCTTGTTCTTTCTCTTCTCTCTTCTTTTTATAATTCCTGTTTCAACATTTTTAATTTTATTTTCTCTTCTCATTTGATAAATTTTAGTTCTTTCTTTCTTCTGTTTTATTTTAAAGTGAGCAGCTCATCTTCATCCCTATGCTGCTGTTTTTATGCCTCTGCGCCGGCAACAACCAGAGCCAGAGCTATAGGCATATTGTTTTTGAGTTGTCTGTCCATCTGTCCATTCTTGTGGACTTGATACCTCAGTAACACCTTCACAGAACTTCAAATTTGGCTTAAACATTCACTTGGAGTCAAGGATGAACTGATTATATTTTGGTGGTTAAAGGTCAAGGTTACTTCACAAAACATAGTTTTGTCAAATGTCCACTGGGACTCAAGGATGAACACAAAACACTTTTTAGCCATAACTCAAAACTTAACACAGCAATTATGACAAAACTTTACACAAATGGTTCATATCTTATATGACTCTGAATAAACAGGGACGTAAGCTGAAACTAGACTGAGTGGGGGCTGCAAGCCAGCTACAGAAGCTCTTCATAACTGAATTTGCTGCATGAGTTAAATATACCCTAAACCTTGGTTTCCCTTCCACCAGGGGGCAAGGTGTGGAGAAGGCCTGCGCTTCAGGAACATGTCATGCTTTGTGTCGGATGGTTCGGGTCAGTTGGACAGCAGCCTGGTGGATGATGAGCTATGTGGTGATCTGGAGCCTTCATTGGACGGAGATACACACATAGTTTTGGAGGAAACCTGTACTGTGCCCTGTCCAGGTAGGAGACAACAGACTCCAACAGTCCTCTCTAACAAAAATTTCAATTCAGTGATTGAATGAATTTTGATTGACAGAACATTAATAACTAATAGAGATGATGTCCAAAACTATTAATGTAAGACCCAAGTTGTAATAAATCAGAATTATTCTTAAAGTTCACAAGGCTGCCTTAACTACTACCAAAAAATGTATTTAACTGCAAGTCTCTACATGAACCTGACAAGTTATCTGATCTGACCTGCTCTCTGGTCTGCCATAGCCAGTTTGCCTTGTCTGGATCAGCTCCAGCTTCACTGGCCACAGGTCTCTGGTCTGTGTAAATGTAAGGTTTCATCTCATGCAACCTGAGAACAACATACAGTATGCTGCAGTTTCAGTCAGCATATAAACACACAGACATCACTGGTTTAAAGCCTAGTGTTCAATGTTCTCCCATGATTGTAAAATTCTCACATAAAACTTTTGCATAAATTAAGTTTGATTTTAAACAGAACTGTGACTTATAAAGTAGTTCATTCAAATTTTATTTCTGTTTTAATAGGAGAGGTACTTTGAATTAAGAATAAGCTCAGATCTCTGATGCTGTTGTTTCATATTTGTTAGACTGTGTGCTAAAGTACATGAGTCACACAGGATCATGTGATCCTCTGTGGTTGGCGTCTGAACTTCATAGGGCTAATGTAAACTTGCAGATGTTTCATCATGGCAGCATTGATCTTTGACCTTTTATTGTAATGTTACAATGGTTTTTAGATCTCCAGTTTTTGCTGTGCACTGTTTTGTTAATCTTGTGCATTGCATTAATTCACACTACACCTTTTTCATCGGCCTTTCAGAATAGCCAAATTATACATCTTTTATGCTCACACTGTATGGAATCACATTGAATGTAAATACAGGAGCCCCATAGATTTTGTCCTTTGATAAACTGACACTGATACGTTTTGTTGATAAAAATAGAAAGGGAGAAATTCAAGGTTAAAGTTGGGATTAATCCCTGCAGTGTCTGCCCAGTTTGACCAGTTGATGTTGTCAAATGGTTACAAAAAATATGACAGTACTCAGTGTGATGACTAAATACTAGCAATTGTGCTTCATTCAGGTTTTTTTACAATAACAATAAAAAACTCTTAAGCACTTATTGTTTAATGTGTTTGACTGTAAGAGGTTTAAGAGCTCCAGAGTGGCACACAATGCAAAACTGATGTTAACAGGTAGGGGGCTGAGGACAATGTAAGAAGCTTTGACAAAGTTGATGATGGATGTTTGTGACAGTCACGTTCTACAGTGTCTCTGTGAAAGCCTTTCAGTTGCTACTAAGTTTCTGAAAAAAAGAAAAACTGTGGCTGCAGTGTGTGTGCAGTCTGTGTTCAGGTGTGTATGTACATTTGTATACATATTGTACACTGTCTACTCCAGCTTGGGTCCTTTGTAGGTGTAATCAGCCCATAATCAAGTTAAATGGCTTAGTGGGGGACACAATGTCAAAGAGGACTCAGATCCAGTTCCTGCTTATTTCAATTCTAACTTTTATTTAATAGAAGTAAGACAGAGAATGTGATTTAGCACATCAGTTCTTAATTACTTGATCTTTTTTCTGTAGCTTCATGATTAATTAAACTTCAGAAATGTGCTGCTGACATCAGCCTGCCATTATAAAGGGAGCAGTGTGACCTATTTAACAAAGAATCTTCTCTTTGCTTCTGGGCAGATTATTATAATGAGATTTTGCTTTTGGTGGGAAACTATCTGAGAGCTGGTTTCATTTTCATTTTCATTTGATTTTGAGGTATGTATAACTCTTGTCAACCCACACAACGTTCTAGGGCTTATGATTGAAGCTGACATTTAAATAATATATACAGTATATATATATAAATATTTAATTTCTTTCTGATAGTTTACAAAGATCAGATTAGATCCAATGTTATTCAGTTTTCCTGTGTGTGTTTGTAATGATGTTAATCAATCTACCAACCCTCACGGTTCTTGACCCTGATTGACTGAAAGACTTTCCAATTCAAATGCTGAAAATAGACATAATTGAATTTTCTCGATCACAGGGAGAATGACACCTCATTAGAACACATCTATTTTTAAAATTTCCCTTTTTTATAAACATATTCTGTCATATTGTAGAAACTGATCTGCTCCTGCTTTAGGTTGTTGTTAATGCAAACTCAACATTTCAGTATAACCTGTAAAGCCCGATAGACCTGGTACCAGATCTGGCAGAATGGTGCGATACATAATTGCCTGTAAAAAGTTGATAGAATGCTGTGATGGTTTCTTTTTTAATGCTTCTAAAAGACAACAGTCCAAGTGTATTTAGTCCCAAGAATATTTGTTTGGCAATAATTTCAATATTTCTGTTTCGAAATAAGACACCTATCAATGTAAATGGACAGTCGAAATGAAACGCAACATTACATGTAACCCCTATAATTTTTTATTTATATATATTATTATACAATTTTGTTGTTTTTTACACACAATGGTTGTGCACAATAGTAGAATCTGGTGATGCACAGGGTAAATGAAATGGCTAAGGGTTGTATTGTGTGCACATAGCCCCCTGTAGTGGAAATCATTAGTATTTTGTACACAGTGAATGGGACTATTATTATCATGGTGTTATCCACTCTAATTTAAAATAAATTCTATGTGAGGAAAAAATAATAATTTTTCCTTTGGTATATTACAATTTACTCAGCTATAGTAACTGTCACAATATTACTGACACATGGAATACATTTTCTGAGGTCTTACCTATCTATAGTGACCAAGCTATTGCAAATGTTCCTGATGGTTGTGGAACTATTCTTAATCTATTTTAGGTATGTCTGTCTGGGCGAGGCATACTCCCCAGCATCCCTTGGGCTTAAGAGGATAATGTGCATTTCCCCAGCACAAATTCCATCAGTGCCACCACTCTGCCACTCTCACTTTCTCTTTATTTAAATTAAATTACTCAATTAACTCAAATGTAGACATATACTATTCTGTATTGTTTGAATCTTAATCATAAGCTAACCATAAACAAAGGAGAAGCAAGTGGAATCAATGAAACATTCTACAGCTTTTCCACCAGAGGGTAGCTACTCTGTACATTTCTTGGTCACAATTGTTTAAAAAAAAAAATTAAAAACAAATGTAACATTATTTGACTTTTCAATCTCTCAAATAGCGATATCGATATCAGTACCAGTCAAAGCTATATTGGTCACTACTCAGACATAACTTGAATTTTTCTCTTGATTTGAGAATTTTATCATATACATCATTGTCAGCTCTTGTCAGTTCAAAAAGATTGGTGACACATGTCTTTAATTATGGCTGCACTAAATGTATTTGCTTTTGCTTTAGCAGAAACCCTGTTACTTTAACTGCAGCACAGTAATGCTGAGCTCTTGTGTGTTCTGTAGGCGAGTGCTACCTGAAGGACTGGACTGTTTGGAGTCCATGCCAACTTAGCTGTGTGAGTGGGGATGACCTGGGTTTTGGCTCAGTCCAGGTCCGATCCAGAGCCGTGGTGGCCCAGGATCCAGATAATCTGCTGCAGTGTCCAGAACAGGAGCTAGAGGCACGGCCATGTACAGGTCAGTCCAGCAGAGTCCTGATTGTTGCAAATTGCAGTTTTACATGAGTTGCATCTGTTTATGAGAACTGTAATAAGTTTCATCTTACCTTAAACAAACTTGAAATCAAATAAAACATAATCAAAAGATATATTGCATTGTTATCGACACTGCATGTGACTTATGTTCTTCCTGCAGATGGCCAGTGTTTTGAATATAAATGGAGGACTGGACCATGGAGAGGCTCATCTCGCCAAGTGTGGTGTCAGCGTTCAGATGGACTAAATGTCACAGGTAAGCATTATGACGTGGGGATGACGTGTTTTTGTAGGCCAACTCTGAAGTTATCTTCACCCTGGTTCCCTCCGCAAAAAGACAATGGGATTTTTACAAGGACTTTTGGATTATTACAGAAAATAAACAACAGTTTATGATCCTGACAGGTTTTGTTCAGCAGGATAATCTTCACTAATGAACACCACTTTGTTATGTTTGAAGCTTAAATACAATCTGCAAAAGTAAAAAAGCCAATGTTAGGCTTAAACCAACTAAAACCACAGTCACACGACTTCAACGTCACCAGCACTAAACTTCAGCTTGTAGTAGCTCTGACCTCTTCTACATAAGCCTGTCCTCTAACAAAGTTAGTAACAGTTTTTATAAACACAACGAGCCTGTAAAGGTGGACTGTTGAGTAGATCGGTTTTCATGTTCAACGTGATAATGTTTAACGTCCCTAACAACCTCTGTAGTCTCATTTAGGCACTTGTTAGCAACTGGCCTTTTTTAACAGATGTAAAAGAAAGAAATCAGGACTGGGGTATTTACTGATGTATTTTATGTTGTAGAAGAATACGTGAAAATGTCTTGAGCTTTTGATAACACAGACCTTATTTCAGCCATCTAACCAAAAACACATTCAACAAATCCACAGACTTCAGGTATTAGGACTTATTCCTGCAGAACTCTATATGCTTCCCTCTAATTATGCCTGGTAGTATGTTGTATTTAGCTGATACACATCATTATCTGCCATAGAACCTATTACACTGTAGTATTTTTGAACATCTTTGAGGTGCCCTTTGATTTAAGGAATCATTTTCAATTTTCCTTTTATTTTTTTTATTTTTATTTTTTTTTAAGTTCTCTCTGCTACTACTACATTCACACTGCATGCAGGGGCGCCACCAGGGATTTTGGGCCCCATGAAAAAATATCACATTGGGCCCCCTCACCAAAGGCCACAAGAACCCTGTGCAACTGCTGTAACCACATCTCCAGGATCCAATCGACCCACTCAAAAGCTTTACATAACTCTACCTTTTCCGCTGTCTTGCCTCTTGTAATCAAATATTTACTGTATGACTGACAAAAATGGATGATTCACTGCGCACAAGGTGACTGATTTACCTCTTCCTTTATTAAGTCTTCATGGCTTCATCATGGAACCAAAATGAACAAGCACAAAATAAAAACAGGAATCAGTTAGGCTACATAAAATGAAAAGGTAGGGCAACTTAGCATGAATAGGAACATAAGACTCAAGAAACCCATTTTTCTAACCAAAAAAACAGCTCAACAAAATATTCAGTCTTGATTGTACACAACAAGGTTTATGGTGCACATTGACATGATCCAGCCATTCCTGTGTGACATATCTTGTTCTCAATTTGTTCAAAGCCTGTGGGCATTATGTCTGTAGTAGTATAAATAGCCATGCCATTTTACAGTTACTACTGGCCCTTGTTTAGCCTGATTCACCAAGAGCCCAGCGCCAAGCCTTTCTGCTAGCAAAGTCATCTATCAAGTCTTAGAAGTCCAGCTTTCTAGCCAACTGACTTTCAATGGACAACATGGCAAGACTGCAAAGTCTGTCCTGGGACATAGTGGACCTCAAATAGTTTTTTACAGTTTAAGCTTACTGAAAGCTCTCTCGGTTCCAGAAACGGTAACAGGCAATGTGCAAAACATACGCAACACATTGCACACCTCTCCAAATATGCTCTGCAGTTGCATCCCATGAATTGTATTCAGGAGACCAAGAGGGGACATGTTAGGGGGGAAAGTGGCAGCATACACTGTGTTCAGGTGTCTAACTTCATTTTCAAAAACAGATGTGAGATCTCTGGAATACTTCTTGATAAGTGGTTGGCACATAGAAGAGACTTTATCTTCACTAATCTGCCCAACTTTCAAAACAGCATAGAATTCTTCAGCTATTTCTGCAGTGGTGTGGAACGAAGTGTCCAGGTCACTTATGATATTGTCCATAGCAGTAAAAAACACTCTGTTCCGAAACACTGTTGCTGCACTGTCCTGAGCTGTCTCTTCTTGAGAGGTCTCATCATGGAATCTCTTCCTTTTCCTCTGACGGCTGTGTTCCTTGTTAAACTGAGGTGGAACATCCATTTGTGTAGCAACCAGTGTTGCCTCAGACAGGAGTGAGTCCCATCCATCTCTAAGAGCCTGCATCTCTTGTTTTAAGGCTGAGATATTGGCTACTTCTGTTTCAAGTGAGATTTTTCCTGAGTGGAGAATCACATTTCTGTCATCAATGCATTACAGAACTTTAAGCCAGACAGTGAGGAGGACAATAACATTGAATGACATAAAGTAGTTTTTTAGACCACTGGCTTCTGATTTGGCCTCACTGGTGAGACTGCATGTCATGAGAATACTGTCAAGGGCCTCAATGACCGAGGGTAGGTGTTGCGCTACAGGTTTAACAGCATCTATCCTTGCACTCCAGCGGGTATCAGAAAGACGATGCAAAGAGGAGCCTGTTTTCTCTTTGTAGATGGCCCATCGCTCTGGGCTGGCACTAACAAGTGCGTAAAGGCGATTGATGCAGCCAAAAAATGTTGCTACTTCTGGGCTTGACTCTGCAGCATGCACACCTACAAGGTTTAGGGTGTGGGTGGCACAAGGTGAAAATGTAGCCAGATTATTTTTCTTTAGTATTTGGGCTTGAACCCCCTTAACTTTTCCTGACATGTTCGCCCCATTGTCATATCCCTGCCCTCTGCAGTCCCCAATGTCAATCCCTTTGTCATGAAGCACATTTTCAATCATTTCTGCTATCTCACTTCCTGTCTTTTTGCGAAAGTCCTTGAATTCAAGGAACCGTTCGTTAATCTCCCAGTCATCTGTTTCTTTGTTGTAATTCACATATCTTATGAGTACAACATTTTGCTCAGTATGGGAAATGTCTAATGTGGCATCAAAGATGACTGAAAAATAAATAGAATCCTCTCTTTCCTTCAGAATTGTTTTCAAAACTCTTCTACCACAAAAATCAATGAACTCATTTTGACTGTCAGAGCTCAGGTAGTGTGTCAGCCTGGTTCCTTGTTTTTTGTCCCTGACTTTTTGCAAGTGCTCATTAAGCAGTGGGTCATAATGAGACAAAAGCTCTAGTGTGCCTAGAAAATTACCATAATGGATGTCATCTATGTCTTTGGTTTTACCCCTGAAAGGTAAATTTCTTGATGTCAAGTGCAGCGTTACATCCAGGATTCTCTGCAACATTGCTCTATTTTTTCAATTTCTGTTTGTATCTGCTTCTGCAACTTACAGTCAATGCCACTACCTGTCATCACTGACTGTTTTAAATTCTTCCATTTCAAGTAGCAGTCTCTGTGTGCTTTGTTCTTTTCATGGTCTGGGAATTTATCATACATTCAACGCCACTACACATCAGACATTTTATATCCATCTTGACTATTCAGTGCACTAAGGGATGGTCTCTTCTTCTCTTTGGAGAAAAGGACACATGGGATGCAATACAGTGCATCAGTGCTTTTTCTGTATGTCACCCAGTCTCTCTTCACTTTTTCTCTCCCATTGGCTGCCTTTGTATACTTGAGGTACTCAGGGAACGGCTTTGCCTCTGAATCATTTGGCATGTCCTGATCTTCATCTCTATTGGCCAAATTTCTTACAATACTCTCCCTTTCTGTATCCTGTAAATTTGCTGGCCACAAACCTGGGTCATTGGACTCTAACACTGCTTTAGTGGAATCCCTATCACATGAATCATCAGGTTGACTTTTAAGTTTTCCTCCATCACTTCGGGTCCCTCCATCATCTGAGCTGTCCCTCTCTCTCCCTTCTTCCTCTGCTTCCACACTTCGTCCTGACCAAACCTCACATGGAGAGGGTCCTGGCTCTGTACATAATGCATATATGTCTTATAATATACAATTTGTAATAACATCAGAATCAAAGTTACAACAGTCTTTAGAAATGAATGCACAACAGAAAAAAAGCAGAATAATGGCTGCTGTTCTGTATCACCAACACTAAATATTTGATATTTTATTGTGTTCAAGTTTATTGTATCAAGTTTATTAATTACAATTATTAAGAGGTTTTGTTTCATTTTGGTGTATTTTTTGCATATCACTGTGTTTTTGTTTTGTGTTCTAAAAGCTACTTAAACAAACTGCCCCTCGTGGGACCACACATAATTCTGTCAGCATCAAAACATCTGATTTTAAGGTATTATTTTAGTAATCTCTGCAACATTAACACAGACTAAGTCACTCAATGCTTCAACCTGCCCAGCATCCAAAACACACTATAGGCTGTTTTTGATTCATATAATTATCATTATGTGGAAAAACAATAAGTGTTTAACAGAAAAAAAATAGCCAAGTTTTCTTCTTTTGTAATATATAGAGAGCAGAAAGATAAAAATTCCTACAGACATCCTTCAATGATGCTAACTGACATGTCACGATGCTCACCTTCTTGGGGTGGTTCATTGGGTTGGGGGGAGTTGTGGGGAGACAGTGCACCTGCGGACATATCAGCTGCTGAGTCTGGTAGGGAGGGCGGGGACAAACCATTTAATAGGCTATAATTAGCTGAAACGTTCATCTTATTGTGGATATCAAACTTGCAGGTTGATTTCAACCACTCACAGACTATACCCACCTTTCCTGGAGAAAAACTGGGTGACATACTGATGCCCTTTCTTCTCTCTCTTTACTGCAGCCTTTGGCGCACTCTGTGCGGCTTCTGTGTGACTGCTAGGTGACTGCACAGCTGACTAGCGCCAATCAGGCAGGGCTGTACCATTTCATGCAGATAGGGGGGGGGGATTAATATGAATTTGCCCAAATGAAGTAGAGACCTTTGATATACATTTTATGAAGACAAAGGGACCGTTTGTTTGTCAGTCATGGGCCCTTAGAATCGTCCTAACTTTTCCCCCCTTTACAGCGCCCCTGACTGCCACAGTGAAAGGATATAGGATATATATATATATATATATATATATATATATATAGGAATAGTACATAGATAGATACATACTTTATTTATCCCTATAGGGGAAATTCATGTATATTCTGAATGAGTGTGATTTAAGATAAGAAGTAGATAATCAGCGACTGATTTCCTCAATTATTACGGATATAGCTCAGTTGCTGTCACTACTGGTCTGTAGTCTCAGATATTGTAGATGTAAATGTGACCTATATGAGTTCCTAACGTGCACTGCACAGCTCTAACACATAAAGTCTTGTGCCGTGTGTTGCAGGGTGATAATGTGAATCAGGTTACTTACAAACTGTCTCATCCAGGGTGTCAGAATACAAGAGAGCGTTTCAAGATTTTCTTGTCAGCAAGATCTAGGAAAGTGTAATCAGATGATCTTTAATCTGTAACAGCCCTACAGTTAAAGTTTAATCCCAATCTCCATCACGTCAGGGTTAAACTCTGTACCAACAACATTGTTCCTGAGTTCCACAAAGCATTTATCAGCTAGTACAAAAGATGGTCTGTCTGGAGGAATGAATTCCTTTCATAAGGGTGTCAGCTTTTTTCTGCTTTGAAAAAGCCTGGAGCCATGTCATATTTCTAGGTTAGGCCAATATATAACACAGTTCTGAGTCTGAGTGAATAAGGAATTGTACCCAGTACTCCAGATGGTGTGCCTATCTGTAAGCTGCTCTGATTGGCACACTGCATTTTTTTCCTTCTTGTAAATGTTTTCTCACAAGCAGAGGTGTTCCCCTCCATGAATATTTTACTGAGCTCGCTCCCTCAGCATGCCACCTCATAAATATTCAAGAAGCTCTGATAGATTACCATGATTTTGCAGATGTGTTTTCACTGAATGTCCTCTGGTTGGATCAGTGTCAGTTGTACTGTCTGTCTACATTATCCATCTTATTTTATTCTCAGTAGGAATATACACTGGTTACCTTACATAGTCAGCATTACCAAGTGACTTCATGATAACTAAATTGTGAATTCATAGTCAGGAGTGAAATGAGATTAAAATCAAATGTAGATCGCATTTTGTTAATTGTGTCTTCCCTCTTGTATATTTGTCACAGAGGTGCCTTCTAGATGTAAGTGACTATTCCAACATTTCATATGTTGTGAGTGCAATAGCAGTCTTGACTATTAAATCAAATGGCACTGTGGTTTGTATGATTTAAGGATAGCAGCAGGATGAGAATACAGGATATCTCTCTATGATCCAGTGTGGATAAAAGAGTGGACTCTGTAAAGGGTTCTTCTGTTTTTAGAAGAGAAAAGATTCTGTTATTTGAGAAAGGTGAGGAGGAGGAGAAGGAGGAGGAGTTAAGTAAGTGTCTGTGTGCTGCTCCAAAGGTGGCAAAATTAACCAGATGTGCATTTATCAAACCAACCAGTTAGTCCTCATCCAATGAGTGATGTGCCACTCACTCATTTGCTATAGGACAATATGCTATCTAAGTAAATTCATATTAATAATTATTCTGTATTGATTAGATCTCCATTGAGGGCATCAACATTAAATCATCATATCATGGTGAAAAGAGATTTTCTGCCATGGGTATTAAATCTCTGCATGAACATACACTCTCAGCCTTCATGCACTATCTCTGCAACAGCACGGACTAAAAATCAGCTGTTCGGACCAGTCTGGTGATTTCAGTGGAATTCTCAGTGCAGACGCAAGAGCAAAGAGAGTTGTAGCTTCTGGAATACTCACCACCTCCAGTTCAACAAACTGGAGACAGTTAGGCATCTGGGCCACATATTTTTTCCTTCAATATTGACATGACTGTAATATTGTTATTCAGCAACTACCAACAAAGGTGACTGTTTCTCACAGCTTACAATGATGGAAACACTAGCTGTTGACCTGAGTTTGACCTTTTGGCCTTTGCTCTGCAGGTGGATGCCCTGTGACTGCCAAGCCAATGGCTGACCGATCCTGTGACCCGCCCTGCACCAAACCACGTTCCCTTTGCACAGAGGTGAGTAATTGCAAATACTGAATACATTTGCGGTCTTCAGCATCCACAGTACGGCTGCTTTGCTGTTCTGAATGGAATATTTTTAGTGAAGCTGTTTGTCAGGTAATCAGTTTAATGCTTGTGAGGTGTTGGCAGATCAGTTTTATTTTCTTGGTAAAAAGTTCCAAATTATTACAGTCCAAAACTCCAAATCGAACATCCTTGTGGAATATTCTCAATTATCACACAATATAACAACTGTTTCTCTACTGGCATCTCTCAGCATCTTATGGTGTCTCTTTTCTCCTAATGTCTCTCAGAGTCTCTCAGAATCTTTTGGCATCTTCTGATGACATCTCTTGTAGTCTCTTACCATCTTTCAGAAACTCTGTCTTTTGGCTTCTCTTCGTGTCGCTTTGCACTTTCTGGCATTTCTTGGTGTCTCTCTGTCGTTTGGCATCTAAAGCTTCTCTTGCAGTCTGTTGGCATCTTTTGACAATGTTGACAGGTGTCTCAGTGGCTTAGGTATATGTAGTCTCTTGCCCTCGCTGTGTATTTTTGTCAACTCTTTTCTCTTTGTGCCTTCTGGCATCGTTTGGTGCCTCCAAGTATCTTTTAACATCTGTTGGTGTCTCTCAGCATCTCTGGTTATTTCTCCTCCAAGGTGTATTGTATTAATATTGAGACAGAACCATCCTCCCAGTGCTGACCCTCCACTTGTTTCAAGTCCAACTGTACACTAAAACAGTCAGTTTACTTAAAATGAAAAAAACAAACAGGTTTTGACTTTGGTTGCTGACTCAGTAGCCATGAGGGATATTTAACAAAGAAGCTGATGTTAGTTTCAGCTTACGTTTTGTAGAACACTAATACCAACTATCTTCATCTAAAGAGGTAAGCTCAAAAACTATTAAAAAGATTTCCATTAAATTGAATGAACTTTCCAAGACCAAAAGCAGTTCAATTAAATTTTTCTGTTCAAGATTTGCTTCTATAATATATCTTACTAATCATGCTGTCTGAAGCAGCAATTGATGCAAAAGAATATTTTATTCTTATGAGACGATTTTCTTCAATTAGATGTCCATGGCATTTAATTTGAAACTTTATTTTTTTTCATCCTTAGATTTTGATGTCAAGCCATTTGTTTTGAGAATAAATGTGAATAGCAGGGAAGAATTTTAAGTGGTACTCATGGAGAGAAGGAAGATAATCAATAATGTTTTGCTCAGCTGTCAGGCTGAATTGGGACAAGGCAGTGCACTGCTTTTTGGTCTATAGTCAGGAATATGCTGCTGATTAACAAAGTAGAGCAACTCTGCAATGTTAGTATTTGTTGCAAGTATTTGCAACAAATTATGTCTGCTACAATGTAGTGTTTATTTATATACTTTAGGTTTGTTAAGTTCACATTAACAGCCCTGTGGTTAGGTTTATGGAACGAAAACACTTTCGTTAAGGTTTGAGGCAAACACAGAAAACACATTGATAGTGAACATTTTACTCATCCGTAGAGAATCAATATGTTGTGACTTGCCAAACACAAATATGACCAACATACGCATGTTTATAAAAAATGTAATTCAGTTGCAATTATGCTTCCTACAAAATGTATTTGCTGTTGCAGTTGTATACAAACGTAATTTGTATGAGACAGGGTTGCCTGGGGCGCACTGAGCTAAAGTGCTCCAGATCTGTCCAGGCCTCTCAATCAGGCTCCTCTGCTACCTCAGGGGGCTGCTGGGGCTCAGGAGGAAGAACAGGTCGCCCACTAATCAGAGTGATGGTGGGTTGCTGCCAGGCTCCTCCAGTCTGGATGTCAAAGTGTCCTTGGGCGAGATGGCCCCTGATGTATCATCGGTGTGAGTGTGTATCATAGAAAAAGCTCTTTATAAAAGTGTGAGTGAATGGGTGAATGTGGCAATTTAGTGTAAAGCACTCTGAACGGTTAAGGTGCCATCCATTTACCATTTAAGAAAGAAGCATAACAAACTTTGCAGGGGCTGTCACAGCTCCCCTAACAGAGACCTGAGCTCCCTGAAGGCAAGGAAAGTGTGTTTTTGTGGTGATGTCTCAAACAAGTCTTAAATCATCAATCATTATCTTATTGCATAGCATTTAAAAAAAATAATTATAATTAAATTCTTGTGTCCCGTCAGCTGTAGTTTTAAGTGAGTGTGGCTCTGCAGTGGCCTGTGCAGTTGACTTTATCTTTTGTCACTGTATGTGGTACCAGCATTGTTTGTTTCTTTTTTTAACTTTCTTTTTATTGTTTTATACCTGTTATAAAATACAGAGAGTAAAGAAAAAAAAAACACAGACAAACATGGAAAAATAAATTAATCAAAAAATAACTCATTGGGTCAATGAATCACTTTGGTATCGTTTGTACATTTAAAGAGAAGGAGTCAAATTTAGGAGTTGTTCCGTTCCTTTTATGCATTTTCCTGTTAGATCCGTTTGTGTCCTTATATTTAAGAAGTGGTTCCTTTTGTATGACCATATAGTGAGCCTTGAGAGTGCATTTTAATTAAAAGTCCAAAACAGCAGTCAAAAATCCATTTGGTGATATTGTTGGTGCTCACTAGAGGGGGCTGTTGTACTCCAAAAACATACTTAAAAGGTATATGTATATAAATATATGTAAATGCATATACATACATACATATTTACATAGACACACATGTGAACACACATATACATATACACAAATATACATCCGCACCTTCATATACACACATATACTGTATATACATACCCACGTTTTTTTCATTATTCTATCAAGATTAGTCCTTTTTCTCCAATAGTTAGTCAATTTGTCCATACATAGATTCAGGGAGAAAGTTAGCTTTTCCATGTTCTATATTTCTTTTACAATTCCAGTCCATTCCCCTTTTGTTGGGGGCTCTTTGTTAGCCTTTTTGTTATAGCCTTTTTACTGGCTGTCAACATTATTTTTATCAAATACTTGGAGATATCACCAAGATATATCGTACAGAAATCATATTTAATCTCAAAACCCATTCCTGAATTAATCTTTTCTACTATTTCCAGCCAGTGGGGCCAGATAGATGGGCAGTCCCAGATAATGTGGAAATGATCCGCCTGGGAATTTCCACACTCCCTCCAGTACTGTCCACATCTTGGCTGACCTTTCTGAAATTGTTTTGTTTTCGGAGTAATGAAAAAATCAAATCATATTTTTCCATATAAATTCCCTCCAATGACCTGAACTCGAAGTGGTCAGTTCGGTTTTACAGATGTTCAGCCAATCCTCTTCTGAGATGGTTATTTTAAGTTCTTTCTCCCATTTAGATTTAATACAACGTGTGGAAATCCAATCGTGTGATTGTAAACATGAATAGATTCTGATCAGATCTGTTTACTTTTGAACTTAGATTTATATGCGTCAATCCAAATGTTAGGTCTATGATGCATTCTTCTGTTGTTTTTATATAATATTTTTTTTTGCTTTTGGCCAGTTGTCATAATATCTTTGTTTACTAAATTTAGCTTTCATCTTCTCTAGATTGTCATATATTTTGTTTAAATTTTGTTCAGTCAATTTTATCTGATCCAAAAATTGGGGGTCATTAAGTATCAATATGTGTGAGTTTTAGTTTTTTTTAGTTCATGTAATAAGTCTTATAATTGATTCTGCTTTTCCTTTTTTTAATTGAAGACCACATTATGAGTTTTCCCCTGATTACTGCTTTGGCTGTATCCCATACATTACTTGGAGATACTTCGTTATTGTCATTGTGTTCTAAGTAATCTTTACGTTCCTTTTCAATATACTTTTTACACAGGGGGTCATTTAATAAGCTAGTGATAAGACTTCATGTTGTGTTTTTAACTTCAGTGTCCAGATGTAGGGATAGATATACATCTGTGTGATCTGATAAGACTTTAACCCCTATTTCACATTTTATGATTCTTTGTCTGTCTGAATTAAACATGCAAAAATAGTTAATTTTTGAATGTACACTATGAGGATGGGAGAAAAATGTAAACTGTCTTTCTGTCCTGTGAGTTTCTCTAACCCTAACCCTCATACCTACTTTAAGAAGGAGTTTTTTTGATAGTGATTGTCTCTGGATTTATTCTTTTTGTTAATTTGTTATATTCGAGTCCTCACCACAAATGAGAACCCCCAAAGCCTCTTCAGCAATTATAACAAATATTTTCTTAATAAATATTTTATCATTACCTGGGGGTCTATACATGTTTAATAGTGTCACCAGTTTATGATCGATGTATCCCACTAAAATATATCATCCCTCTGTATCTATTATCTGTTTTGAGAGTTGGAATTATTTCTCTGAACATCTCATTCATATCCAAGCAACTTTGGTGTTGTAACTGAAATATCTCTGACAGAATCCATATTGAATGGCATCGGATCTTATGAATCGGAATTGAATGAATTTGGGAAATCGATGGCAATACATAGATCAGTGAGTGGTAATTACATTTTTTTTCTGACAATAATGGCATCTCTAACTCATTCCTCACTGCTGCAGCCTCCTGCCAGTGCAAGCAATAAGTGAAAACATCACTGGTACAGGCAGATAACACCCTCTGCTTCCAATTATCTCCTTGGTACGAGCAATTAATAATAAATACATGGCGTGTATGTGTGCATGTCTTCCTAAAGCCCCCATCTCTAGCTTGCTTCTAGCAATATATATATATATATATATATGATATAAGAAGATGTGGTGCTGAATTGCACTTGTTTGTCTCTAAGTAGATGTAAATGATCCCTCATTTCCTGCTCAGTTTTATGCTGGCAGTGATAGAGAGAGATGTGGAGGAGGGGTGGCTTGCGCGCGCACACACACACACACACACACACACACACACACACACACACACACACACACACACACACACACACACCCTGTCTGACAGAACAGACAGCAGCATCAGACCACTGTTACAGAGCTGATATTGTGATGAGACTGCACAGCTAAATCAAAGCTTTCTCAAAGGTGCTGTATGATTTAGAGGAAAAAGTTACTAACAGTTTACAGTGTAGACTTCAAGACTGTACAAAGCTTTGTCCCACACACACCAGTGTAATGCTCCACCAATTAACAAGCAGCAGCAGTTAAATGAAGCTGAAACATATAATATCCCATGAACTTTATAAATCACATGCCTTAAAAAACATTTTCCTGTTGTGGTTTTGATGACGCACCACGTGATCAGTGCTGATGGATTTGGATAGTGGACATTGTGACTCACAGACCCAAGACCCACAGGATACACTAGAGACCTGCCCAATCTGATTACACTGAGTATAATATGGACCCAGCCCAGCTTGTGTCTATGGCTGTTCTCAAAGAGTGGAGAGCCTTTAAGGCTTCTACAGTTCTATGCATCTTGACTTTGGCATCAGCTGTTTGTTAAATAATTTTTTTTTTCTGTTCACCATTTTATATATTAAATAAAGTTCAGAACAGTATATACATTTATTACATTTATTACACTAAATTTCGCCTAACAAGAAGACGTGCACAAGGACAGGACACTGTCCTACAGTTTTAACACATGATGTAAGCAGATGAAAGTAAAAACAAAGTCAGTTTACTAAGGTATGCATTGACTGCTTCCTGAAGGTGTCACACAATGTGACCAACCAGAACAGAGATACAACAAACACCAAAAATAAAGTACGGTGACATTCAGGAAGCATGAAGGTCACAGACTGGTAGATGTTAATTGTCTGAGGGTAAGAGCTACTTTAGGTGTGTGTCAGCAAGTATTTTAACAATTTTAAGTAATTTTTTAGTAATTTTCTTTCTAAATCTCTTCTTCCCTCCTTTCCCTTCCCCCTCGCTTGTTTATTCAGACAATCTATGCATTTTTCTGTATTTGTTGATTATTCATGTTCAGTTTTCGCCTGGGGGGTTGGTACCTCCCAAGGGATTGCAAGATAAATCATACGGGTTGCAAAATGATTGGGAAGAAAAGACAGAAGGCAAAGGAATCGAGGGGCAAGGGAAGAAAAACAAGAATAAAGGAAAGGAACAAATGGACAAACAAAGGGGAAAGGGGAAAGGAAAAAAACACAGGAAGAAAGAGGAAATAACCAAAAGGGAGCAATGAATAAAGAGGGTAAACAAAGAAAACAGAAGGGGGAAGAACGCAAGATGAGTAAAAAAGTGATGATATAGGAAAAAAAAGAAAGTCAAGAGGGAAATTGAGTAAAGGGGGAATTGAAGAAAAACAGAAAAAACAATGAAAGAATGAAAGAGAAACAGAGAGAGAGAAAGAGAAATTGTAAAACAGGAAAGGAACAAAAGAAAAAAGGAATAAAGTGTAGTTGGACATACCTGGCCTGGAATCAGTCACAAACAATTAAAGAAGTTCATTTTAAAGACATATATAGTTATGGACCCAAAATTGACACTGTGTTACTGTGCCCACCATCAATCTGTCAAATTGATTGTAAACAGAGAAAAAGGACCCTTCTCTCACAAACAGACTATGCTTTTAGCATGTCAGAGAGACGCTCACCCAGATCATGGGTCAAAAGCTCAGCTCCAGAGGATCATCGAATGGACACCAGGCAAAACGGAGAGCATAGGCAAAATCTGCAGTTTGAAACAATAAGACTCTGACTATTGATATTTGATTGTTTGTTATATAGGAAAAGTAACATCAAATGGACTGATTATCACATACTGGCCTCTTTGTGCCCCATGCATGAATACACACATGCACACGCGCACGCACACACACACACACAACAACAACATCCTTTCACTCTGCCCCTCTTTAGATAAGAGTCATAAACTACAACCCACATTCCAATCCTGATCTGAGGAAGAATATGAAATTAAATATCTAACTGCTCTGTAACCCATGTGATGCTTCTATGTAATAAGTAAATCCTTTACTCAAGGTAACACACATTACATGACATCCAGAATGTCTATTTTATTATGTGCCTGCAATGCAATAGCATAGCATTGAAGACATATATTATTATCCCGCGTACTTATGTTCCTGCAATGCAATAGCATTGAAGGCATATATTACTATCATCCATACTTATTATGTGCCTGCAATGCAATAGCATTGAAGGCATATATTAGTATGCCTCAGCATTCACACTATTGTTCTTAAAATCCTTATATTTAGTGTGAATGTTGAGGCAACACTCTCTTTTACTTTTATCTGAAAACATTTTTACACAGTGATTTTACTTCTTCTGATGCCTTTTCACTAATAGTTGTGACACCATTCACATGTTGACGTGCTGACATCAGTGTGGTGTCGCATTTCCAGTCTCTGGAGTTTCTGTTACTGGAAGTGTTTATTGCTGCTCTGTCTCAGCACTGTTTACGTTGCTGTTTTCTTCAAGACAGTTGTACATTTAAAGTTACACTGGTTGTTCAGTTAATATGAGCTGCTTTTTCAACTATTTAAGCATTGTGTCAGAAATCTCCTTCAGGTGTGACATTACAAGTTTTACTGGTACATTTCTTCTTTCTTAGGTTTTTTTCAGCCAATTAAGGCCATTTAGCTTTCAACAGCTTTTTCTGTTTTTCACATTGTATATTTTTTACATTTTTGTGCTGTTTGTTACACTTTCCAAGAACAACTTAAGCTTTTTTCAATCATTTCATACCATTCAACCTCCGGCTTCCAATTTTTTGTTTTTAATTTTCAGCCATTACATCAGCTACTTTAGCATTACTTCAGCAATTGCTTAGGCTACTTTAGCATTGCTTTAGCAGTTGCGTCAGCTTTTTCAGCATTGCTTCAGCAATCTCATTCAGCTTTCAGCATTCACACGCATTTTCAGCAGGAAATGCATTTTCTGGTTTCAGTTTGTCATTCTACCAGACACAGAATCACATACATACAGACAAGCAGAGAGGCACACAGACAGATAGACAGGCAGACAGGCAGATAGATAGACAGCTCTGTCTCTTCCAGCTGCACACAGGTGATGCTTGTAGTAATTATCTGGTGCATGCTCAGGCTCCAAAATGCCTAACTGCAATTAATTGGTTGATTTTGTTGCTGTTCTCACCCGGGAACTGATATATCTGGTAACCTAAAGGTGTTCTTTGATTTAATAGTTTTATCATTTATTATTATTATTATCACCCTATAACATGTTTTACCCCTGCCTGTAATGCAGTTTACTCAGAAACATTTTAACTGACTTACTTTGTTCTTTTATCTGAGAAAATGTTTACACCGGGATTTTACTTCTACTGATGCCTTTTCACTAATAGTAGTGACGCATTTCACATGTTGATGTGTTGACGTCAGTGTGGTGTCCCATTTCCAGTCAGTTTCTGTTATTGGTAGAGTTTACTGCTGCTCTGTCTGAACACTGTTTTCTTCGTCACAGTGTCCGATTACCTGCTGTACTAGTACTAGTTTCACTAGTTCTGTTCCAGCGCTCAGAGCTCGGTGCTCCTTTAGTGACTTTCATTAACTTCATTAACTTGTTTACATGCTGTTCAGATCTGCTATTTACTTTAGTTTAGCAGTAAGCACTAGCTTCTCTCTCTCTCTCTCTCTCCCTATCTCTTGCTTGCTCACTGTGGTGTTGTTGTAACTTCAGTGTAGAGGATTGTGATGTTTATTACATCTTCAGCAAGGTCTGCTGTCTTACTTTAGGCACAGCTCCACTCGCTAACCCGGAGCTAACTGTGCACTTTAACTGCCATCCCTGAAAATTATCCTCAAAATAAGTCAGACAAACTCTTTAAACTTTTTAAATGCCACAATTTCCAACCTTTATTGACAATTTTTATATCAAAAATGTAAACATTTTTTGTCCTGTATCACCCAGTTTTGGTCTCATTGTGACATATTTCATGGTTTTTGAGGAAATCCCCCCAAAGTGCAGAGAGGGCTGTCCAAAGCTAACACAGACGTCGATGTTTAACTGAGCTCTCGACAGAGTTGGGGGTAGTTTCAGGTACATATATAATATATCAATCTCAAAAGTTCAGTCTTTTCATTGGGATTTGGAGTTTTCCCTGTTTGATCCAATTTTCAAACACAAGTTTGATCTTAAAAGCTATCGTCTGCCTAGGCCGGGGATTGTGCCACTTACTGAAAATAAGAAGTATCGCTTGTATGACAATCATTTAATTTACATAACATTTTGATTGTGTGGTCTGATACAGAGCCTCATGTGTACCTATTGTGTGGTCCTTGTCTCCACCTAGTGGTCACAATTAAGAATGCACATAAAAATGCTGTACATCTTTTCTGCTAGCACATGGTCTGTGCAATAAACCCATGACCGCAGTGTCCAGCAGTCGTTACAATGTGCGACTGCTTCAAGTGGCATGCTGCAAGCCCTCCAAGGTGTGCAGGGCCTGCTGAACACTGCTTGCAGCTTTAATATTGTGATTAATTTCAGGTTTTGAAGGATGTAAAATTAAATCCACATTTGTATTGTTCCTGTCTGTCATTATTAGTGTGATTAGGTTTATATGTTGTTTCATTTAATGTTTATGGTCATGGTTCAAGATGGATGTGCGATTTTATAGGTAAACTCTAGAACTAAACAGTGGAAAATTATTCCCATCTCCAAGTTGAAACAAAAGAGAAGACAGGTGACACCCCTTAACTGTACGCCAGCCCCCAGGGGATAAAATAGTAGTGGTCAATTCACACATAGCTCTTAGCTCCCAGCTCTTTGCTACTTGCTTTTAGCCATTTTGCACTTTCTCCTTCGTCGCTTGGATGCGTTCTTTGTTCTTTCTTTGCCATGTGCTCCAAGGAACGTTTCCTTTGTCAAGCATGATCTCCTATTTCTATAAGCCAAGTCAAATCCAACTGAACCAAAAAAACAGAAGTAAATCAGAGTAATTTGTACTTTTCGTAACTTTTAAATTATTATCACGTTTTAATTTTGAAGATTTTTGACAGTTATCTGGTCAATGCCAGTCTCCTTTAAAGTTATCCAGCATGCATTAGAGTTTAATTAACATCAACCCGCAAGAGAAGCCAACGACCGCCTGCAGAGAAGCCTAGAAGAAATCAAGAGTGCCTGAGACAGAAAGTCTACTGGCAACTGACAATGCCTACTGGTTGTGTTCTTTTGAAGTAGAGACTGGAGATCCATTTAATCGAGAGGTCACGGCTTCTGATATGAGATTGTTCACATTAATCAATTAAGTAACTCATTGTTGTCCTCCCTGAGAACTGGTGCCCACTGATCAACAAGAGCACATTCTAAACTGTGGTGTTCACACTACAAAAGGGAGGAAGTAAGAGCAGAACACAATATGACAAACTAGAATCAAAAGAGAATAAATCCTGTTCTGTACATTTACCAATCACCACTTCACCTGACTGTGGGGTTTTACTACAAATACAAACTAGAAATTATATCTTTCATGTTTGCTCTTTTGTGCATGTAGTGTATTCTGTAGTTCTTTTTAAATCAAAGAAAGAAGAAAGAAAGAAGGGGAGGAAGCCTAAATCCCAAAGTAAGCCATCCGTGACGATTCCTTTAAGGGTTTATAATGCAAGGTTTCTTACTAAATTTGAAAAACATGTTTTAATATGCATAAACAATTAAAAAAAATACATATGATTAGTGTTCACTGATTTATATGGAAGAATAGATGTTTATTTTTTTCAGTCTCCTCTCTGATCATAGATTTTTATTGTGACATGTGGGACATTTTACCTTTTCAGGCCTTGAGAAACTGTTTAAATAAAACAATCTTAGAAGGGCAACTCACAGACACTATGCTTTGCTGTAAAGGTCACAAGTCAGAAAGGCTCGGAGCTGCTACCTCTATCTAAAGATAATTTTTAGTTAAGATGCTATTTTTTAAAATGGCCTAGAGTTTTAAATATATGGTGTGGTATGGTTTATAGACATCTGTGGGGAAGGGGGCCTGGATCTGACAGTGAATTTGCTCCATCGTTTTGAAGCACTGTTTCTGGTAGCTGTAGAAAAAAGTTGATTTGTCCATGTCAGTGTGTTATACCTGTCTCCTTCCTGTGTCAGGTTGGTGTGTGTGGCTGTGAAGAAGGCTACACTGAAGTGATGACATCTGATGGCCTACTGGACCAGTGTACAGTCATCCCGGTGCTGGAGATCCCCACGGCAGGTGACAACAAGGCCGATGTCAAAACCATCCGAGCCTTTAACCCCACCCAGCCTGCAATCAGCACACCAAGCAGGGTGGGACGCACTTGGTTCCTGCAGCCCTTTGGTCCAGGTAACACACCTCAACACAGTCTGTGACAGCCCAGTGCTTCACCTGCTCTTAGTCTCATGTTGAATGGTTTGAGTGACTAGCATAATGAACATAAAAAGATGATTTCTTGTGACTGAAAGATGAAAAAGTGAACATGATGGTGTCCTGCTCACCCCAAAGGTCACCATTTCATCCAAGGCAGACATTCCTCACATGCTAAAACCAAAGTTGTATACATGCAAAACAATTCATACCTTACAGACCTCCATAACAAATAAGAGAAAATAAGAGTGAATGGGCAAATTCTGTTAATATACAGACGACATCATCAAACACCAACTTAAACAGAATGTCCTGCTCAAACGAAGAGAATCACTAAGTAGGTTAAATTACAATACGGTCAATCCAAAAAATACAGGTTGTGAAGGAAATGTGTGATTGATGAGAGTACAAAGGCTATCAAAGGAGGAGTGGAGGAACAGTTGGAGGAATAGAATGCAGGTCATAGGTCCTATGAAAGAAAGCAAGGACAAAGGATAAAAGAAAGCAAAGAAGAAAAAAGAAGGGCAGAAAGGATGAAGTTAAGAAGTATGGGAAGGAAAGGAATAGGGGGATAAGGGACAAAAAACTAGACGAAAGTAGAGAAAGTAAGAAAGGGATTAAGATGGAAAAAACAGAAAAAATATGACAGAGTCAGATGAAGAACGAATAAAGGTGAGAAATCTGAGATAAAGGATAAAATGAGGAAAGAAAGAAACAACAAGGATAAAGAATAAGCATCGAAAATAAAGAAAAATTGTTCGACAGACAAGAGGGCATGAAGGGGGGAAGTGAAGAAAAACAAATGATAAGAAAAGAAAGATTGGAGGAAGGAACAAAGAATGAAGGAAAAGATAAAAGAATAATATAGAACAGGGAAGGTCCATGAGAAAAAAAGAAGAGAAGTAATTAGGAAGAGTAAGTAAGAAATCAAAGAAACAAATGCAGAAATCAAGATTTAAGGGGTGACTGTGTAGTCCCTCATAGGTCTAGGCCTCATAGGACTACTTTTGGTCAGTTATGTTTCTCTGTGAGAGCCTCTAAGTTATGGAACACATTGTCAGCAGAGCTAAGAAATTGCACTTCCTATTTTAAATTTAGCCACAATGTTAAGGACTGGCTCTTAAGCAGTCAGACATGTGAGCACTCTTAAATTGTATTATGCTAACTTGTTGTTGTTTGACATATGTTGTTTTTATATCTATTTTATGTATCTTTTTAATATGTGTTATTTAGTAATCTGACTGATGAACATCTGGTCAATATGTGGTTTTTAGACATCCTGCCAGAGGACTGCAGTTGAAAATTAGCCTGTTGAATGAAGAAGTAGATGATTTAAAAAATCTTATCATAAGTACAAAATATTGCAAATTTGAATCAAAAGAGAATAAATGTATACATTTACCCCTGGTGCACATTGTAATAGTTTCTAATCACATGTTCATCTCATGTGCATATTGAAATTACCAGCGGCTTTTATAAATTACATTTCCAAAAGGACAGAACATGCATGTGACAGTGACCATGCATATTTCTGTATTTTCTTCTGAACACTGACTTATCACATGTTTATACTGTAGATGGAGGTGCAGTAAAATAACACATCTCTCCCCTCATACTGTACTGTTCACTGGTGTTAAAGCCTGTGTACTGTTGATCTGTGTATCTTTCTGTTACATTCATGATTCAGTGAACAGCAGTTGTTTCCACACTCTAATGCCCCTCTAGCCTTTAGCACCTAGCTAAATCATTAGCTTTAGGTAGATGCTAAAGCCTAGCTAATTGTACCTAATAAACACCCAACTGAGTTGAGGCCATTCAATGTATTAACAGTCAGTATCTGTGGGACTCTCCATGCAGATGGGAAGCTGAAGACCTGGGTGTATGGAGTAGCAGCTGGAGCGTTTGTTCTGCTCGTCTTTATAATCTCCATGACATACTTAGCATGGTAATGTACCAATACCTAAAAGTTATTTATTTGTGTCTCCGCCATATGTTTTGATCCCATCATCACTTAACTTATCACATGCCATCATTCACCTGCATTCAGTGATGTAATGAAGATCATCATAAAGGAAAGCCATTTTGAATGAGGGAGGTAGAGTCAGGGAGAGATGTCTTGTTCGGCTAAACTCTCCCCCGCCGGATTAGGCTGTGCTCTACCTCCCCCCACTCCCCCACTCTCCAAGACAATACAACTCACCTAAAACAAACAAACTCACCTAAACAGTCAAAGACACACTACAAACCAATTAAAAACAATACAAACAAACAATACAGGCCACACCCCCCACTTAAAAACACTTCCTCTTCCTGGATTTCTTCCTTGCTTCTCCTAAGAGTCTGTCTATCCTAAGTGCTCCCCCTGCTGGGCCCCCAGCTACCATTACTTCTTTTCATGCAAATCCACTGACTGGATCTTACTGCCTCATCTGACATGTCCTTTACTATTTTCCTCACACTCTGTCCACTTCCTCCTAACTCCCTCACCAAAGAGACAACAGACCTTGCTACAAATCCTCTACATCCTACTTCCACTGGACAAATCCTAACTTTCCATCCTACACCTTCCCAATTCAACCACTGTCCCTGCTTAGCCTGGGCCACTGCCTTTGCACCCCTTAATATTTCCTCCTATCTACGAACTAAGATAGACTGATACTAGGGAATTATAATTCCCTAGTATCAGTCAGACTGCAAAAAGATAAAAGATAGATACATACTTTATTTATCCCCTAGGGGAAATTCATGTGTCCATTAGCTCATTGTTGATAATAATAATAATAATAATAATAATAATAATAATAATAATAACAATAATAATGATAATAATAAAAACAGTTAATAACAAATGAACAATAATAATTAGATTATTCCACTTCCTTTGGCTGAGGTGTTGTATAGCCTGATGGCAGTGGGAACAAAGGATCTCCTGAACCTCTCTGTTCTGCAGTGCAATGAGATGAGACGTTTGCTGCACCTGTAGCTGCTTCTCTGTCCTGCCAGAATGTTGTGGAGAGGATGCTTGGTATTGTTCAAGATGGCCTCCATCTTACATTGCATGCGTCTCTCCACAACAGTCCTGAGTGAGTCCAGACTCCTGCCAAGCACAGACCCAGCCTTTTTTATGAGCTTATGTCCGTGTCTGACATGCTGTTACCCCAGCAGACTGTAGCATAAAAGAGTACACTGGCCACCACTGTCTGATAAAACATGCAGCATTTCACTGCAAACGTCAAAGGACCTGAGCTTCCTGAGGAGAAATAGCCGGCTCTGCCCCTTCCGGTAGATGGCATCCGTGTTAAGGGACCAGTCCAGTTTACTGTTCAGGTGCACCACTGTGCACCACCTCAATGTCCTTCCCTTGAATGTTGCCTGGCTGAAGGGTTGACCTACACCTCCGAAAGTCGATGACCATCTCCTTGGTCTTGGAGGTGTTCAGGAGGAGGCAGTTCTTGTCGCTCCATTCACTGAAGGCCATCATCAGATCCCTATACTCCTTTTCCTGCCCATTCCTGATACACGCCACAGTAGCTATGCCATCCAAGTATTTCTGGATATGGCAGGACTCAGAGTTATATTTAAAGTCCGCCATATACATGGTGAACAGGAGTGGAGCCAGAATTGTAGGGGGTCTAGTGCATGTTCAACTTGTGGCTTCAGAAGGTGGAGAAGCAGCCGCTCCAGGGTCTTCATGATGTGTGATGTGAGGGCCACCGGACTATAGTCATTTACTGTATCTCAGTCGGTCGTCCTACTTTAGGTACTGGAACAAGACATGATGTTTTCCACAGGACCGGGACCCTCCCTGTTTGAAGGCCTAAGTTAATGATCCTCTGGAGAGGCTCAGCTGAGTCCTTTAATTCCCCTAATTCAATTCAATAGCATATTCAGTTAAAGACTCTTTGCCAGGTGAACACTCTTGTCTCTCAAAACTCTATACCTCCAGTTTGTTACTCAGGCTTTCTGTTATAAATTGGTATTTTCCAAACCCAAGCTGAGATGACTTATGACATCACCATGATGTCATCAGCCTTATCATCAGAGGACATTTAAAAACTGCTCTCACATGCCTGTGATTAATAAAATGAAATTGATGCAGAAAATCAGTGGAGTGCTGCTTTAACAATTAGTATTTTATTTGACAAAGGTCAATATGTTGGTCATAAGCCACACACAGCAAAACACTAAAGGGTTGTATGTGTGCTCTATGATTTACACATTGCTACACTTTTTATAGTGTGGCTTTCTGAGGCCATACAATGAAAAAACAATTTTCGTCAGCCCAAATCTGTGCCATCATTCATGCTGATCCAGGTAGAATAACAGATTCTCATTACATCACTGTTAGTGTTTATTCATTCATTCATCATTTGTCCCTTTATTTCTTGTTTTTCTTTCTCCATCCCTACCTTTACACTACCTGTTCAGTTATTGTGGTTGTTGCCTTTACTGCAAGTCAAGATCCAAGTGCCCTTCAGACGGGGCTTACCCAATGGACTCAGTACCTTACACCTGTCCTGCCTGCCAGAAACTAGAGCAAGACGAGTTACAGCGGCACAGCCCCCTCCAACAACATCATCAGCAGCAATATGAGGCACAGCTCCAACAGCCACCTCCATCACAACAACAGCTGCAGCAAAAGCAGGCACTGTCACATCCACCACCTCACTTTGAAACTGTCATCACATAGTCGAGTCCTCACCTCACCACCCTGTTACTCATTCCACATCATCTCCATTTGTACCCAAACACCCAGAATGCCTGTTCACTCATTTCAGTGGATTACTTCTTGGAGGTGAGCTGTCCAACTTCCATCAAACACACCACCTGACTGTAAGGCTTCACTGCAGATATAAACTACAGACTATATTTTCCATGTTTGCTCTTTTTTGTACTGAGTATATTTTGCAGTTGTAATCTAAGAAAGAAAGTGAGGAAGCCTAACTCCCAAAATATTGGATACTTCCTTTAAGGATTTATAGGATTAAAGCTTCCAGTATAATTTGAAAAACACTTAAGAAAAAAACAGATTATCAGTTTTAAATCCTTATCTGGATATATAAGCCTGTACCGCTGCATGCAAATGATCAAGTGTCAAAAAAACCTTCAGTTGAATCCCATTGTTACTGCTACTGCTGTAAACCAGTGTACTGTGTACCAGTAGGTTTCTCAATATCTGTCGGTTATGTAAAAGCATTCAGAAGATATTCATCATCCACAATGTTTTCAAGTTACATTTTTTTTGTCACAATATGAGTTTTTTGTGTAAATCAGTGTTTAAAGGGCCATGGGTAGCTTTTGACTTCTGTGGTTGTAAGCAGCTAATGTTGGATTCCTAGACTCTGGAGAAGGTTGTGTTGTGTTGAAGTCTCTTTCCCCATTAATATGTGTTTCCTCTTACCTTAACCTGAACCTTATCCCAACGCCTAACCAGTTATTTCTGTCTACTCCTGAGCCTTGGAATCCAGGATCTACACCTGCAGGCCAATCAATACTAGTCTTTTTCTTCTGCTACCATCTTGTGGTCATCAATTCACATTTCATGTAGACACACAATCATCATGGCATCATTACTGAGTTCAAGTGGATAAAAGAATTTATCGTGATCATGCTGCACATATTCATTGTCATTTGATACAGTATACAAGGAGATCTTTACACTGTCTACAAAGCATGGCACTTCCTTAAGTCCATACCAGTGTTTTTGCACATTTTATCCCATTTACTCTAAATCACTTACACTTTACTGCTCAACATTTTCCCAAACATTCCACAATGATTAAAGGTATAAGCTGTAACTTTTCCACATTAAAATCTAAAAACAACTAGATCTATGTTCTACATTTCATCATTTCTCAAACCAGAGAAATCTATGATTTTAATCATGGTAACAGTACATGTCATTTGGTCACCTGTCAATGACATATCCTCTATGATCATGTGTCAGTGTTGTGGTTTCCTGCTAGAAGCTCAAAATGGACTTCTAGTTTAAAGCCACATACACCTTTTACACCTTAATGGTTTTCAACTATATATTTTAACAAGACAAAGTATTTTAGTCGTCAGTTGTCTGGATCTTAAGTTATCATAGAAAAAAGCTGAGTAAATGTTAGACGTCCCAAATTTCAACTCTATAAAGAATATGCAATATGCCTGTCTTTCAAACTTTTCAGCACTTGTTCTTCCATTGGTCTTTAATCAGCATATGCAGAAAAATAGGCCTACTGTGGACAAATGATTTGCCAAATTAGTCCAAAAGATCAAAACATTGATATAAAAACTAAATTTATAGCCCGTTCGTTGCTGTGCTTTCTCTTAGTAGAACGGTCACATGGATTATTGAGCTGACAACTCACTGAGCCATAGTGTAAACAAAGATTTTTATTAATAAAGTAGGTCTTCTTTACTTCTATTTTTGAGTCTAATATGAACTTTAAGCCATGGAGAAGTTTTTTTGTTTGACAGTGACAGATTAATGTTCATCTCTTATTTTTTAAACTGTGCCAATGATCATTCATTAAATCGGGGGGGATTTTGAGGATTTTTGACAGGTGACTAGCTATAGTTGATGCAGAGACAAGTCAGGAATGTGGAAACATACTCCTCAGATTCAACACTGTTATGCTTCTCACAGGCTTCATTCTCTAAACATGTTTTCTTTTTGTTTGTTCTGTAGCAAAAAGCCAAAGAAGCCACAGCGACGACAGATGAACAACAGACTGAAGCCACTGACTCTAGCTTACGATGGAGACGCTGATATGTAGAACTTCTTTCTAACCACACTGACCTATAGACATTCATCCTTGTGCAGGGCACACAGGGTTGCTATGGGCAGCCTCCAATGTCAGGGCTGCCACTGGGCATTGTTCATCCAACACGCAGACACCCAAGGAACATGATTTTGATGGAAAGAGAAACCTCAAAGATCAAGACACTGAATCTATGTTCATTAGCATCCTTGATGTTCCTGTCCTCATTTTGTATTTGCATTTTGATCATTTCAAAAGAGCCTTCATGAATTCTTTAACTTCTTTCAGAAGTTTGCCTTTGCTTCTCTGCCATCTACTACTGCCAGTATTAGCCATACCACAGTTGTTGCACAGTTGAGGGTCACCTGAAAAGATATTGCTCTAAAAGCACAAATCTTCTTATGTCTTTTTAATAATTTTGTCACAGCTGGATGGGATAATCTCTGGAGGACACTTGTCAATTCTTTCTACAATTAAGAACATTTACAACCTTCGGTGTTGTTATGGCCCGGGTCCATCTCGCAAGAAAAAAAAGATAAAACCAGAGAAAAAGAGTGTGATGAATCCCAGAGCCACCATTACTTCTGCCTGCCTCTTCCTTCTCAGTTTTCAGGCATAATTTTGCACTATATTAGTGCAGCATGGTATCTTCTTATGTCTAGCTTTTCACCATAGGAAACTGCCTCTCTCAACAAGATGATGTACAGTCTTGTGCTAGAAATGTAAAAAAGTAGACTTTTTTTCCAGCAGAACTCACTAATGTTTGTTAATATTTTTCTTCTATTACCTCTTGTATGTGACTCTTGGACAGGACTTGATGTAAATAGGATTTTCTTTGTGGTCTCAACGTTACCTTTCTAATATGTACAGTTACATGTCCCAAACTCTCTGAGTTTGTTTATTCTCTGACAATTTTTTGACTGTGACTTAACATCTGGATTTTTACTTTTGTAAGTTATTGATATATATCACTGTTATCGATTCAGACTACATGAGATACATAGAAATCCCTTCCATTATGAAACTCTGTAGCTGTGAAATGGGAAGAAGATAAGAGGAGGCAATACTTAAACATGGAAAACAGTTAATATTGTTAGTATAAGTTTTTATTGCATCTTGACTTCTAGTATTTAGGTGGATGAAGATTATTTGGGCCTGTGACATCTGAGTTTGGAGATTAATCCAAGAAGAAAGTTAAAATAAATCAGAATTCTGAGGTCAAACATCAGAACATCAGAATTATTTTTTTTTTTCCTTGATGAGACTCATAGAGATATAAAGATCTCAGTATGCTTCAAACTACTAGTTCATTATGATGTATTATAAAAGTGTTTGAACCTGCATGTTTTGAATGGTGAGACAAGCCTGCCATCATATTCTCTTCCTGGCTGCATCGATCTGCCTCTTTAATATATCTCCAGGAACTCTGGGTGCTGTAAAGACAGCACACACTCACTAATAGTCTTTGTGTTTCATTTGGTTGTCCACACAAAAAGTGACACAGGTAATTGTGTGAAAAATGAAGAGATTGAGAAAATTACATCCACCACTGAAAATGGATTCTACCAGGCAGGAGCTACCTTCAAATGACCGTCAGTTTTGGCGTCTTGGATGTCCTCCCCACTCCACCCTGAGATGAGGCTAGACCTCTTTTTTTTGCAGTTTCAGGATCCAGAGGCTCTCCAGAATTGAGAGGCTGTATTCATCTTAGAATTTTGGTTTTGCCACTGCTTTCTAATGAGACTCTTTATAAATTATTTATAAGTTGTAACTAATAGCTTTATGAATGGTAAATAAATAATTTCCTAATGATCAGTTACAAGCATAGGGGCCTTTTAGGTTGGTCCTGACTTGTGGGTTGGTTATTAATCTTTATAAGCCTACACTGTTAGGTTTACTCACAACATGTCCACACAAAGCATGTTCTCCTATAACAAACTTATATAGGGTTAGTCAATTATTTATTTACCATTAATTAAGACATTACTTATAACTTGTAAAGCCTTAATAAAAAATGCCTTATTAGAACGGCAACTTTTTTTTGCACTAACCATTTTCTAGTTTGAATTTAGTCAGGCCTTCAGGTATTTGAGATGTCATGTCTTTGCCAATTTACAATGCCCTCATATCCAATCTAATGTAGCATACCAAGAAACAGACTTCTGCAGGAGGCTCATCCCTCTTCACAACTACAGAAAAAAAGCCTGAAAAACCTGAAGGATTCAGGATCCGGTCTTACAGGTTTTATTCATCCATTCATGTTTAATGAGATTCATCTGAATGACCTATCCCGGAGAGACTCTACTGGAACAGTGGCTGTGGTCCCTCTGTCTTAATGAGCTTTCAGCCCAATTGTATCACTCTGGGTGACTTTATTATCCCATAATTGTGTGAAATCCTGTCCAGGCACTTTTCTGTTTATACAAGTAGAATCATTGTATGGGAATATTTTGATCATCAAATATTTGATGTGTGAAAATTTAAACCATACAATGCTGCCTAATGTAACTGCCTGAGGGAAACTAAAAGTCCAGTCACCCAAAGTGAACAGTCTAATATTGGTTAGTAGTTTAATATTCTGTGGAGTTTGTTGCTAGTAAATTAACAGAATGTTTAATTTATATTTCTTGGAATATGAGTTGTAAATAAAGTGCTAAATATTTCCTTTTTTATTTATTGTTCATGTACCATAATATGTTTCATTTTTTACTGCACAAGATGTTATGCATACATAAAAAGAAAAAGAAAAAAAAGATGAACTCACTGATGAACATGACCTTTTCCTACTGTTTGTTTATATGTATTTGATTAATTGCTGATAATAAACAAGGGAAATATTTCAATGTGCTGTCTTACTTTTGAAGGTTATAGAAATACAGGTTTGGTCTTTTGCTCAGGGTTTCATTCTCACACTTAAGTATTACATAATATTGTAATGTATGGTATGATTTTACCCTGTAGTCCATGCTGACATTGGACCATCATATGCAGTTTTCAGTTTGTTTTTGCCAATTATTATCTATATCTATTATGAATGTCATACAATCACACAGGGATGAAAGTAACATTGCTTTTAGGAAGCTGCAGTATTTAAATCAAAAGTAAGGAATTACATCAACTTTGTTATTTGATTAAAATTATGAAGCCGATCCAACTCTTTAGTAAAGATGAATGAACTGATGAATAACTGTATGTTGATGAGTGGTTAACACTGTTAACTGTTGAAGTTGTGGGTTTTAGTCAAGCTGGCTGGCCCTGCTTTGACACATAAGCTCCTGTATATCAGACTTCTGCAAAATTCAACTAAAAGATCATATGAAGCTTCATCAGTCTGGATCAAACAAATCAAGGGCATATCTTTCAAAGTTACAGCCTTTATGGAAATTAACTTGCTGTTGTTCTTTGCCAGTTTCCTTTCTGAACTGCAGAAGGTGTGATAAAACCTTGATTCATGATTTATCAGACTGCTGAAGCCTCATATTAATATATTAACTCTGAACTTTGGAAAGCAGACTCTGAATTTAGTTCCCCATCTTTTACATTGAATTGGCTTTGTGAAGGAATTCTTCAGGGCCAATGTCGACAGGAGGAATGACTGTAGCAACCAGTAACTTGTCTGACTTTCAGGTGCCAGTCACTTTGAGTCTCGGCCTAAACATTCACTTTAATATTCAAACATCTGAGTATTGTTTTAAGATAAATCATGGAGCCTCTTTAATCAGAACAATTCCAGTATAATATTGAATTTGTAAAAGAAGTTCATAGATTTATTCACAGTTCATTCACACTGATTGAGGCCACTATAACTATATACACCAATGACCCAAAACATTATGACCACTCATAGATGAGGCAAATAAAACTGAATATTTTATAACAATGATGTAAGGTCTGGGATATATTAGACGATAAGTGAATAACCAGTTGTCATACTGAATGTGTTGGATGTGGGAGTAACGACCTGAGTCAATTTGACAAGGGCCAAATTGTTATGGCAAAACGATTGCATTGGATCATCCCTGAGATGGCCAGGCTTTGGGATGCTCCCAGTACAGCCCTGTCGTTTTAAGACAGTTGCCTTAAAACGACAACCAAATGAGCAGATAATAACCACACCTTAATCAAGACCCTAATGATTTATTAATTGAGTAAACATAGTAAACAGGAAGTAAAGAGTATTGGTACATAGTTTACTACTGATAACAACCTACACAAAACAATATCATTATCATTCCACATCATATTATGTTCAAAGCCCAGATATTATACATTAGAAAGCAAGCTTTTGAATGGACTTTATCTGAACTCATAAACTTAAATTGAACCAATGTGATTTACCTTGACTGAAATTCAACCAGTCTACTTGATCCTACAGCCTGCAGGACAGCAGTAGTAGTACATTGTCATACAAGGTATGCCAAACATAACAAAATGGTTACTTTTAATGATAATAATAATATTATTTATATAACACATTTCAAAAACTGTTGTAAAAAAAGTTACAAAATGCTTTACAATAAAACTGGATAATGCAAATAAATACAACCCAAAACATAAAATATAACAAGATAAAATCATTCAAATAGTTACAAAGACAAAACAAATACTAACAGTTAAGAATAAGCCGTATGATGAAGTACGATTAA
>NW_019525421.1:211035-242110 GCF_002814215.2 Seriola lalandi dorsalis | reverse complement strand
GTGATAGCCAATAAATTGATAAACAACCGAAATCTAACATATTTGGTGTCCAGCTCATGAGGTAGAGTACTGTTAACATAATGGTGCCGCCCGGGTGAGGCCGAGTACTAATGATGCCCCCGTGTGAGGCCGAGTAATAATGATTTCCAGTTACTAATAGAGCTCAGACCCAACAAAAATTTTGAATAAATATTCCGGATATTATATAAAATTTACGTTAGAATTTATTTCCAACTTGAAAGGTCCTGGTAAGGTCATCAAAACCAAGGTAGGTAGACGCACAGAGAGGCTAACGCCATTTTTACAGATTTTCATGACATCTGGACTGGACAAAACCAGACAAGATATGCCATTTCGAAAGGCTTTATACAGATATACAGTATATATACAGTATAGGAAAATATTGTTGAATAAAGTTTGTGTTATCAACCAATGTTTCAGACCTTTGCTTGAAGAAAACTGTTGCACATCATCATTTAACAACTCGTAGGACTCAAGTTCAAATCTTGATCTGAATTTATCACCTAAATGGCTAATTAGAGTGACCTTGATCTTGATCTGCTGTTAAACAACCATTTTTTAATGTGTTTAAATATAATGTGTGATTTTTGTGTAATCAATTAGAGGAAAAAGAAATCATAGACCATTCTATCCTCATGCCATTCTACTAATCATCAGTTTGCAGAGAAAATTGTACAGGGGGAGGCATTAAATGTTGACACATCACAGCGCAGTGGACTGTGTAATGCAAATTGTATTACTCTTAACATATTTGTTGAATACTGTTTGTCTTAACAGGTGATATGGGTAACAATGGGTAATTTCTTGACATTGAAAAAGTACAAAAATAATATTTTTTTGTGACTTTATCAGTGTTTGGGTTGCAGCAGCTTGTAACAATCATCATCAGCATCTGCTAATGAAGGCATGATTAAAGTGCTCCTTTTGTGTAAGATTACTTAGTTTCTATTGTACAACATATGTTGTAGAAAATAAAACACATTTATTTTGGTGAGAACCAAAAATCGAATATTAATAATCAATTCATTTAGAGATAACCATTTGGCCTCGGTGGAGGTCTGTGCTCTCTGAGTGCTCTTCTGGTTATAAATTTATTTGTGGTGGTGCAATTACAATAAATCCTGTACATCCTCCTGATGAGTGAGTTTGTGTATCCAGGGGTGAATATGTTTAAGGCATAAAGGTTTCTTTCAAATGACACTATCCTAGTGTTGGTCCCAGCATCAAATAATTGTCAAGGTAAGGTTATAGGACTGATGCTATGGATGTGACACTAAGGGAGATAGCATATATTTGTAGACATTTCAACATAGACCTGTTAAATAAAAAAGTTTTGACACAATAGACGTATGTTTATATCCAATGATCAGAAGACCAAGCAGAGTAACATCAAACTGTGTCAATAGATATCTTTACAAATATTACGGAAGACAACACAGAAATTAAATTAATGACATCAGTGACCATTTGCCAGTTTTTGTGATTCATGACTGTGATTATGTATAAGAGTCCAATTAACCCTAGAACACCATTTCCAGGTGGTTTTCATTTATGTCATTTTCATTATGCTGCGTTTATCCGAGTGTCATGGGTCTCTGGGTAGCTTCAGCATTGTCTTTGACATCTTTGATGGCATGGGTGTTTTCCTAATCCAAAACACACTTTTTCCTACAGGCACATTTTTGGGTGATTTTCATCCAGCAATAGTGATAGAAGGTGTAGTAGGTTTTGGGTGGATTCTACCCAGGGAAAGTGTTAGTGTATAAAATCAGGCAATCTTGCCCCCTTTCAAGGTTGACAACATTCGGGACTGCCACATTTACTTTGCCTACTTCAACTACAGCTTTGCTCCTGTCGCAGAGTTGGTGTCTCTGGCATCCCAGCAAGTGAGTAACACATAACTAAGGTTGATTTACCATAGCAATTGTTAGCTAACTACATTTTTTTTAGCTTGAAGCGACATTACCTAGCTAGCATACTGTGCATGTTCTTTCTTTCAGACAAGCGCTACATTATCAAACAAGATAGCCAGCAGATGAAGTTGAGGCAGTCCTACAGAAAGAAAAAATATGTCTAAAAGGAAACCAGTGAAGTACTTGTCACAGAAGGAAATAGAAGAGAGTATGTTCAGGGAAAGCAGTGATGAAGATGTTGATGATGTGGAAGCAGGAGAGAAGAGATGTATGACAGCGACAGTGACATTGACTACATTCCAAAACCGGGTGAGGATGATGAAAGTGATTGTGATGGTTTTAGCCTAGCACTTCAAGTCATCCGAGGAAAAAAACAACAATGCAACATCAGGATTCTGGTAGACCACCCACCAGAAAAATTGTCCCAGGACCTGTTGCCTCCATGTCTACTGCCCATCCTACTTCCCCTGCCACAAATCCTGCCGCCCCTTCTACACCTGATGCTGTTCCTGCCGGTCCTGATGCTGCTCCTGCCACATCTCATGCTGGTCAAGGGAGGAGAAGACGCTGTAATGAGGATGATGGCATGGCCTATGTTGTGAGACTCGAAAACAGCTCCTACACAGAAAGCAGTGGTCCCTTAGTGAGGTGTGCTGACTGCCCCTCAGGGTCGGACAGGAAGACACGACACAGGTGCCACGTCTGCCGTCGACCAATGTGTCAACGCCATTACTACCCTGCGTGTATCGATTGCATGTAAGGAATAAGGTAAGTAAGAGTGGTCCTGGAATTGCATGTTGTCTTTATTTAGTGCAGTGGTTATGAATAACTATCACAAAGTGGGGATTTCCAAGAGAATTCATATTATGATAAAGTTATTTTAGTCAGCTGGTCATTTTTACCCATTCAAAATATGACATATTTTGTTTCTCTTTCTCCTGCAGCTATTTGTGTGCCAAGGACACTGAGCCTTCACCAGGGAAGTCTCAAATATCCCAGGAATGGGTGGACCAAAAACCAAGTTTCCATTTTCATTATTTTTTTTTTAGGAATTTTTTGTTCCCAAATTCCTAATTTTCCAGTAATTTTGGAGCATTTTTATATGGTCCCCTCATGATGCTTTTCTTTCATTTTGTTAGACATGACACAGTTTAAAATAAAAGAACACTACTCAAATTTGTCATTAATTGTCATGTTTTGATATATTTTGATGACAAGTACTTTTTATTGGGTGTATTATCTCAGGTAAAAATCACCCGGCGTTAGTGATGGTGTTTTGAATTTGAGCGATAGTGTTCTAGGGTTAATCAAAATACAGGTGAGGAATCCACAACGGAAATCAGAAAAGAGTATATGATGAAGAAGATATTGACAAAGTGTATGAAATATTTTGAAAGAACTTTGATCAATACCTAATAAAAACTGTCCAAGAAACAAAACATCAGAAAATACAATTATACAAATAGGTCATGGATCACAAAGGGGATAGAAAATGCCGGGAAGAAATACCCTAGATAATTCATAAAATATAGAACTACAGAGATAGAAAAAACAACAGCATAATAGACAGGGGTAGTAACAATGTTTTGACTCATCAGTGTACAGCTGCAGCACATTTCAGTCTAAATGTGCTGTCGTAATATATTCCACCACCAGATGTCAGTAAAAGACAACTAAAAGTGGAGGCAGCAGCCTGATCACATCCACCAGGATTTTGGTTTGATGGTACAGTCACAGATGTCAATTCCTCCCTTAACACATGCAGTGTTAAAAATCCCTGCATGTGTTAAAGGAATATGATTTGACATCGCTGTCGTGAGAGGACTGACAGCTTAATAGAGGAGGGACAATATGAAGTCTCCTTTTTATAACAATAACAATAAACTTTATTTATGTAGCACTTTTGTGAACAAAGTGCTTTACAAAAGAATTTCTGTTTAATAACTGCACAAGCTCAAGCTATGAAGCTTGTGTAAAAGTTGTGTAAAACTTCCAGCTCTCTAAAAGACAAAAGCGTAGAGTGGATCAGTACAAATTAACTTCTGTCATGAGAAATGAATATAGAAACGTAGCTGTATCCATGTATGTAAGTAAAAACACAAAAACTGGAGACACACACTGAGGTCACAGAGTCTGTACCGGCACAGAAGGTTGCTCTTCTGCCATATTCTGCTATTTTCTTTTTACCACACTGTGTTTTTGGCTATGGATGGATCCTGAATGCACTGATTCTGTTCTAATGCAGCAATTTAGAAAGGCCTGTTGTCCTCTGCTTGTTGAAGTAATGTAATTTGCCTTATCAGTCCCTGATTATGATCGGATGTTGGGAAGTAAAAACAGAGACAGGCTACATGGTTTTGGTCCTCTCATTTAATCAGCACTTCACGTAATTATGTCTCTGTCTTCCAATTAAATTCCCTCTGCAAAGAAAAGGAAGTCCTACAGTCTGCCCTAATCAATTAAGTCATGTTATAAAACCCACTTCAAACGGGTGACTTTGCTGCGACCTCAGACATCAAGATCTAGTGAAAAATTTGATTAAGGATACTTGATCAAACACTAAAGATCAACTACACAGGTTTCTTTCTTTCTTTCTAAGTTCTATTCCCGGGAGCCCATAGATAAAAGATCATCTCCTGATAAAAATAATGCTCTCAATCAAGGAAAGTGGTGGCTTTCAGAAAAGGCTGCAAAAACAATGTCTGTGAGAGAAGAAACCCCAATTTCTTTATTGTACATCATGTATGAGATCTGTCTTTACATCAGCCACAGTGAATGACTAAAACGGACTTTAGTGGTGGTATTGGTGAAGAATGACTTTTTGAATGTGGAGACCTCAGTGAGGAATGGATTGACATCAGCAAACTAACTCTTGCATCATTACCTGTGTCATATGTGCTGGTGGGTGACAGCGGGTGATCTTATTGTTATTAAATCTAAACTATAACTAAACACAGTTACTGTGTCTCAGTTCACGGACTTCCATACTCACACTGGCAGCAGCAAAATTTCCACGATACATGAAACATGGCAATTACAAGAAAGTAAAGGGTTCATTTTCAACTGAGCTTTGATTTGAGACAACATTACACCTGTGTGCACATATGAGTGCACTGACTAAAGTATGATTTGACACACAGCAGGTGGTTCTTTGATGATGTAAATAAACCAGACCACAGCTGAATCCACCACAGCATGATACAGGTAACTAGATAATTTTACTGTTTGTAGTTCAATGTCATTGAACTACAAGCAGGTATCATGTGACCAATAGCTCCTGTATGTTTGTGCTACATTACCCAGTGGCCTCCATCATGATGCTAGTTAGTTTCACTTAAGTGAATTAACTAGCTAGTTAGCTAACCTTAATTCCATCCATCCAATGTCAGATTGATCACTTTCAGTGAAACTAGAAATACTTTTCTTTCAATTCAGTTTGTGTAAAGGGTTAAAATGCAGTTTCATATATTTTTATTTCCATTGCAAGATTATCCCAACTAACAGAGCTCAGCTTTGGGAAGGGAAGAGATACCGGACCAGGTGAGGAGACGGAGAAAAAAGAAAGAGAGAAAGTGATGGAGATAAAGATTTTTCTTCTTACCGGGCAGTTTGTATGTTTGTACATTTCACTTGTATCAAGCTTATTTTTACTTGTTTTAAAAATCTTGGCAAGACAATTTTTCCTGTTCTGTTGCAAATAACTGCTTATTTAAAAAAATATTGCCTCCATTTTATTAGTTTTTTTCAATTGAGTTTCTGCAGGATTAACAATACGTTTCTTTCCTGTTCAAAACAAACAAAAACTGACTGATCTCATCACATTCAAATAGTGTAGGCCTAATTACTACATAGATATATGTTGTTTTGGTAATTACAGTGGAAGCTATAGGCTCAATTTAACAATACCATCGTTAAATAACAGCACAATTATACTGGCATAATATAGTATTATTGTATAAATACATTATTATATTATACAATTTTCTTCCTCTAAATGTCTTAAAATGCATGTGTGTAGGTCCCCTAAATTATGCCTTCGAAGACATTGGTATTGATAAAACCCTACGTACGGTCATTATGTTTATCACCATGCTGGTCTTGATGATTTATCACAAAAAATTACCAAATTCTCTCCTGTTGTGGCTGGAAAAGGATCCACACCACACCACTAGCAGAATTTCATTTGAGGAAAACAGAGTGAATCAACATAACAAGTGTAAGGTGAGTGGTTGGTCAAATGATCTGGAACAGAAAACAAAGATGAACTATAAAATGATCTCCTGAACTGTCCATTATAAACACTGACCAACCTGAACCTACTGAATTTTGTGCATATTGTTATTACCAACATTAGCTCTCTTCATTATTTACACATGTCTCATGGTATAGTATTGCTACACAGCCAGTCACCACCATGATGGTTACAGAAAGGACTAGCACTGGGATACTGGGAAGCAAGGTCACCACATTTCCAAATTTAAATAATAAACTTTGTGAGTGCCATGTTATCATGGCCAATAGAAACAATGGCCAAAGTTACAATAAATAACTGCCAAGTTGTAATAAACTTGATTCATCCTTTCACTCTGTCTCCCTTTGTTCAAGAATTCTTTGAGTACCTTTTATTGGAAACTCTCTAATGGTTTAAAGCAGCACAAAGAAAGATTTTGCGCTCTACCCAAGTTAAGTTCTGAAAGTTTTCATCAAAAACAAGTCTCCAATTGGTGGCTGTCTTTCACATTAAGACTTGTATTCACACCCTACAATAAGCCAAATAGAAACTTGAATTTCCATCCCCGCTCCTTGTAGCTGAAGCTGGCAGTTATTCTAATTGTGATGAGGAAGCGATTGATGTGCAGCAGCTGCATCCTGTGACCAACACTCTGCTCAGTCATTTGTCTCTGTCAGCTCCCCCTCAGCCCACCCACCCTCCACATCCTCCTGAAAAGCACTGGCAGCATCAACTGTGACTGCCTTTTGTCACCACACATGGTGTGAAGCGTGCCCTCAGCCCTTCTGGTCAAGCCCAGTTTGACTCCTATCCCTTGCTGCTGGATGTGTAGTGACACTCAAGATGGCAGCTGGCTGGGCAGCAGCCACGGCAAACCTGCTGCTATTGCGTCACAGCCACGCCTGAGGGCCCGCAGCAACATCTGCCCTCACAATTGGTGATGGAGCCAAGCCAGCCAAACATATTCATGCCACTGGATGCCATCGTCACTCAGCTGAGCAATCATCCTCTTCCTCTCTCTTGTCTTTATCACTTGCCCCTCCTCTTTGCAGCCCAATGGTAAGCTATTAGGAAGAGTCTACCCTGTAATTTTCTCCCCCAGCACTGAATGGGCACCAAAAGGTGTGCTTGGAAAATTAGCAACTTGACCTCCTTATTATATTCTATCAATGAGAGACAAGCTGCTGAACAGCGGAAGGAGAGCAGGTGTTTGATTGAGAACTAAGAAACATTCTCATTCTCCCCTTTTTGTAATGGTCGCCAGGTCCTAGCTGTGTTCACATCACTCTTGTGAATAGTCTTCATCCTGTGACACTGACACAACTCAGCAGCTCAGTTCTAACTGTCTGTGCTTCACTGATGCCCTTGAAATGCAGTAAGACATACATCCCCAATGACACAAGCAAGATGAGAGGTTTCACTGCATTCAATTTAATGCAGCAGTGTTATTAGTTTTGTGTAAGTAATCTGTACTATGAACTTGATATTTACCCCTCTCCACTAACTTCTCACAGTCCTCATGCAGCACCAAAGACAACGTAGTTAGCCTTGGAATTATGTTCATATTGGACAAACACACTTCACGAAGTAGTGTGCCTTTTATGTCACAATCCAGCAGCTGATAATACTTTTGATGTTACTTTTATATAAAAAAAGAAGTCTAACCTTAAACCTAAGTTTTGTTAAAGTTGGCTAATCAAAACCATGTATTAAGTGCAGTTTTTTTTTGCCATCTCCACAATGGTAGTTAGTGGCCAATCAAACATATTGAAAAAAGAAGGCATTAGTATAGCAAAGTTGGATGCTAAAGTGGTTAATATTAATATTCTACACATAACACATTATTTGAATATGTATGATTAAAAAGGCTATCAAAGTTACAAAGGTAAATGTTTCAATCTAACAAAATAATGAAATGAAATAGCACATAAATAGCCAGATCATTAAGAAATAGCCTGGTTCCAGACCACATCTCCAATTTAGGGAGCAATAGGAAAATCTCTGGTGTTGTGCTCAGTGACGCTTTCTATCAGATGAAGAAACAATCAGCTAATCTGTCAAATGAAGATTTAGGGTGTCATCTTCTGCCACATCCATGACAAAAAGCATGAGAAAAATTACCACAAAAGTGATAGCAAGCATGAATGAGATGGCCACATCTCACATACAAGTTATTGTAAATTGACTGATAGATATAACAACTCTTTCAACATATTTCGTCTGCTGTCATGAAAAAACCTGAACTGTTCCGACTTTCCATGTTGATACGTCAAATCAGATAGAATAAAACAAAACAAAATATAAGCATGCATGATCACTAAAATAAACACATCAACAGACTGGAAAATGAGGTAAAACCAAACAATGAAATGTGAATATGAAATGAAATAATAATGAAATCAAATTAAGAACTGGTTATAGAGACAATACACGTCAGTCACTTCGTCTGCTTCGTGCATGAAACTCATTGACAACTGAAATGAAATGAATTTTAGCTATACTGGTCATATTAATATTTCACATTGTTTTGAGGCAAAATGTTTTTAATTTACTGTGATTTTACTGAATCAATTGGTTCATCCCTGGTGGCCTATGCCCAGGACCACTGAAGACATTGACCTTTTAGCACTGTCCTGGTTAAATAATAGTAAAACAATATCAAATTCATAAAATCTCCTCCTCAACATTCTATGAATTTTGAGAATTTTGTATAAGATATGTTTACCTTCCAGGTAGTCGTAGTTCACATTAATTTCATGATGGAAATGTACTTTCAGAAACCTCAAACTTAAAAATTTGTTAGAATTGTGTCAGTACATCATTACTGTCTCTAATGTGCAAACTTTTCGTTTCAAGTTTGTTCATAGTAAAATGAAAGGATGCAGTCGATGACTGGTACAAAAGAACAAAAGAACGAAAAGCCCAACCTTAAACCTAAGTTTTAGTTGCCTAACAAGAACCATACCTTAAATGTAGTTTATTTTGTCATCTCCACACTCTTTTACCATAGTGGCCATTCAAATTTACTGTAAAAAGAAAGAATTTTAAATAATTATTGTGGGACACAATCATTAATCTACAAAACACCTGTGGTCTAGTTTCAAAGACCATTGTTAAACACAGAGTATGTAATCAGAACAAGCAGGCAACATAACGTTCTGAAAAAACATGGACTGCATTTAGTGACAACTGTTGAAATTCTCTCTTTCTAAATGGTAACCTCAGTATACAGTAGTTAAGGTTACGGTTGAAGACTTCACATGGACCCATTACAAGATTCCGCAAAATCCTAGATTATGTTCAGTGATGTCTTCACATCTTCACAATAAATACCTTTTTTTTTTTTTTTAAATTCTTGTTTTCTATAATATCCGTGAATGTCAAAAACAGAGATTGTGGCTACAGGTAAGAAGAAAAAAACACACAGCAGGTCTGTGAACTTTGAACTTTGGTCTCCTACACACATTCACCACCCCAGCCTCTACATCCCTCTCTACATAACAGGCACACTACTCCCTGCTTTCACACATTTGCACTGGACATGAATCATGAGGTACAGAATTGTCCATTTAAACATAATCTCTACTGGGGTGGGTTGCTCCAAATATCGACCCAACTGGACTCTGCCTGGATGACTCAGACATTTCAGGCATACCTGCAGCCTGGAGTCTCCCAGTTCAACTTCTGCAAACTGGCCCTACTGGAACCTTCAAAAAATATTGAGCTAATCCTGAATTATGGCCCCTTTACCTGTACTGTGTTTCATTACAGCCACAATGGTAGTCGGCTGACCCCCTCTGATTTATATCCACCTCCTCTGCCACTGCATGCCATGCTGGGCCTGTGAAGGCTATCTGGGCCATTCAGAGCAGGATCCCATCAGCCCTGCTGGCTGAGTTATGGCGACAATGCCAGAACACTGCAATGTTGTAGCAATGAGACTGCTGGGGATTTATTAAAGCACAGCCACCCCCCGTCTTTTCTCTTCTGCTCACCTCCCTGCCCCTTCTGTTCCCTGACAAAAAGAATCCTATCTATCTCCAACCCAGAAACACACACTCAGCATCTGAGCAGACTTCAGTCGTCTTGTCTTGCCTGCTGAGGCACACACACACACACACACACACACACACACACACACACACACTCAGGTGCCATTACATTACAACTAATAAATATGATGATGATGTTACATGACTCCGCTGTCATGTCTCTCTAAAAAAATCCCCTCTAAGCATGGATTACCAACCAGGTAAAGCAGGCGACTGTCCAGGGGCCCCAAACTCTCCACACGCCTTTGTGGCAATTACTATGTGGTGATTTGATTTACTACACTTTTGTCTGGTAAAACAAAATAAAAAACTGAAATGATAAGGTGGGCTAATCCATAACTCAGAACCAATCATAAGGCCGTTTTATGGAGGGGCCTTGTGTCAAAATCTAGCTTTATTACCTCTGATATGTAGTTTACATGGTACATATCCTTAAAGAAACACATATTCAATTAAAAAAACACAAATTGGTTAACATGCAGCAAAATCAAAGGCAGTAATCCAGTGTTGGTTTGCACTGGGTTAGCTGACCCTGTCTGAAATCCACAGTCCTGTCTGTGGTTTAGGCAACAAAAGCACTCGGGAAGATGGTGATTTTGGTTAAATGTAAATAAAACATAGGGGCTCGAGCCACTGTAAACTTTCTCTGTATAAAACCAGACCAGGATCCAGAGTTCTGTTTGAAATGATATGTTTATCGGTTGTTGGGAAGAGGAAACATGCTCAAGGTTACTCAGAAGAAAAATAGAAGAAAATTATCAGCTTTTATATCTCTTTACATTAATTTGAAGTCTTTTTATATGCTATTACTATACTAACACTAGAAACATCATATATACTGTAGGTTTCCGTTTCAAAATGCTGGAGCTGTTCCGCTCTTCTGAATAACTTATTTACATGACATTACCTTTGCTCTTGTGCACAAATGACATGCAAGTAGCTATACATGCTCCAGGTCTTGTCTTTCCAGTTTTGTCCAGGACAAACATGTGTTGAATCCTGTGAATTCCTTGTGCAAATGCAGAACTAAAGACGGTAACTACATTGAATGAATGCAGAGTAAATGCCATCAACTGTATTATAGTTGATGGCAGTTTAAGTTGAACGGAAGTGTCTCTCCAGGTGTTGGCATGTTTGCATGAAAATGACATGGTACATTAATGGATGTTCAGCAAAGGTTAGGGATTTTCATTGTTATTGACTATTAACAATTATCCATACAGCATTTCCCATGTAGACAGCAACACAGTTGATAGCTGACAGTGATGATGAATATATTGGAATGACCTCATGTGCTGTATCTGCTCAGATTTGTTTCTGATTTGGGGCTGGATGGAGGAGGTTGGTACTTGGGGGTTTGAATGTAAGCTCATTCATCTTCATAAACCGCACAAGAACCAAGCAGCAGCCAAGGTGAAACGCCGTTTCTTCACGTGGGTCTGTTTAAGAAAAAAGGGGAGAAAGAGAGAGAGAGAAAATTTGCTTTCTGCATCCTCTAACAATCTCCACCCGTTTTATTCGCCTTTTCCTGCCTTTTTTCACACACACACGCGCACGCACGCACGCACGCACGCATACACACACACACACACACACACACACACACACTTCTCGTCCCTCCCCCCCTAGAGCGAGAGTCTCCCTGGTTGAGTTGTAGGCGCTCGTTATAAAGCGGAAAGCCCCGCCGTTCCCTTCAGATCGGAGCGCTACGACCGCTGCGTGCGCCAGCTATCAGACAATCGGGACTTGAACCTACCCACAGCTATGACCCTGCAGTTCTCTCTACCTGGATTAACTCTCAAGTAACCGCTTTGTTGCCCCCACGCCCCCTTAACACCACCCCCACCCGGAGCAGCAGCAGCAGCCTCCGTCCTGTCCCCCTGTCTCCAACTATCAGCTTTGTTCTGCGGTCATGGGGTGCATCGTGTTCTTTTTGCCTGGACTGCTGAGGGGCTTGGCCGTGCTGTGAGGTAGATACCAGGTGGATTTATGGTCCGCAAAACTGCAACTACCAGCCGAGGGAAATTAGTGGAAGTTTGAGTTCCGGGAGGATGCAGGTGACGTGTTGGTGCGCCGTGTTCCTCCTGACGCCTGTGCTTTGCCTGGTGAGTTTGATTCTCCCGCTCAGTCTTTTTTTCTAGTTGAACTTTTCTCCACTTCATACTGTTTGGATAGAAATCCTGAAAACCTTAAACGTTATTATGTACTCACAGTGAGAGTACTTTACTAGGTTCACCAGTATTCCAGACCCATTTACACCACGGCTGTGTGGCTATTTCACCGGGTGGTGGCACAGTGGCTGAACGGTCAAGTGTGTAAAGGAAGAATTCAAACTTTATCTACACGTTTTTCGTAATTGTTCGACAGTGAAACCTGCAGCAGGTGAGCTTTCTCCTATGCGCAACCCCACTGTGCGTAAAATATAGTTACTTACCATTACTGAAGAAATTATGCTGTCACGCACGGGGGAAGGGCCAAAATGCTTCCTGTCATAAAGATAAAATCTTTCACAATATTTAGGGGTTGTTGTTTGAATACTAAAGAAATCAAGTGCCTAAAACGGCGATATTTAAGCGGCACGTGCAGTGAAATGGTCTCACGGGGGCGCCCTAACAAACCAAAACTCCAAGTCGACAGCCAAGCTGCCTGCACTGTCAGAGCACACGCTCTACAGCAGGTTAGGCAGGGATCCAGGCACGTCATGTCGAAGAAATATAAGTCCTGGTAAATGTGCTTTTTTCAGTGTAGTTCAGGTTGTTTAACATGAATCAGCCAGGAAAATAACAGCTACGATCCGCGAGTATATTAACCATAATGAACTTTATTTCATTCATGTAGCCGAGCAGATGTTGATTCATACACACTTCAGTTTAGGTAGTTTAAAAATATAGTTTTTAAACTGGAACAGGCAGGTGATGGTTCACTGCGCCTTATTTTGACACAACGAAAAAGCAGTTTTACTTTACGCTCTCAGTTTCCGACATAAACCAACAGAAAAAAAAGAAAAAAAAGGACAATGATTCTTGTCAGCTTTTTAAATTTTCATTCCACTTTTTTAAATCGACAGATGAGATGAAATAAGAGGCCTGAATCAGAGAACGTCTAAATCCTCCATTTTCTGTAATTAAACATCCACCTCGCAGATCAGTTACTGCATTGCTTTATTTTATTTAATTCTTCATATACACAGCTTAGATATTCTAATATTCTATTTATAATTGTTAGGAATCACAGCTAATGGACTGCAGCTATCTGTCAACAGGTGTTATCACTTTAAAATTTGAAGTATGTTACATGAAAATAAATATAGCCTAAGCTTTGATGAAAAATGTATTACACACGCTTTACAATAGGCTATCCAATTCAATAATCTCAATGTATTTTCCCCATACTATAAATATGTGTAAACCTTTTCTATCCGCACTGGGTTTAGTGTGTAAATGTGTGTGTCTTCCTTTATCTGAAAGCTAACACACACGGTGGATGTGGAACTCTCCAAGGTGCTGAAAGTATTTAAACACTCTTTTCCTTTTAAATATCCAAAGAACCAATTTGTTTTATGAGCCATGACGGGACTAATAAGAAGCTGATAATATATTTAAAATGGAAGAGTACATTTTAAATAGGACTTTGAAAAAATTGAAAACTAAAGCCGAAGTTGTATTGTCTGTTTTGACACGATTCTCTTCTTGTCACATTTTGTGCCTGTGGAGTCCAAATTTTTCTGGCCTCTCTTCTTCTCCCTGAAATATTTCCCCTGATTTCCCTGTGCTGTCTTTCCGAATTAAATTCTGAAGGGTGAAGAAATTTATAGACGTTAAATACAAGCGGGAATTTATTGTAAAATTCCTACTCTCGAGAGAAATGTGTGTTTTTGAAATGGATACAGCGCACTGGGGATAAAAAAATCCAGTCGGCTCTCCCAGTAAATCCTGTTCGCCGTGTTGTAGAGTTGAACGCTCGGTGCCATCCCGCCCAGCGTAAACCGAGTTTATTGTGCAGCCCGTTAATAATCAGTCCACAGCAGCGGGGATTAGAGCTGAACTTTGATGGTTTTATTTCGTGTTAAAGGCTCCTGTCTCTGCTTAAGCCTCTTGTCTGAGAGCCGCGCCTTGACCCCGATAACCGTACAGCTCAGGTAGACTGCTACAGTACATGAGGCTGAGCGGGACCATTACCTACGGGTCCACTATTTAATCAACTTCAATTAGCTTATTGTTCCTGGACAAAAGAAGTCCACGTGGGATTATCATAATTTGTATTCATACATTATTTTAATGGAATTTCTATACATTTAATCCAGAGCAGTTCATATGGATTAAATGTTAAAAGTTGTTGCGTTCATTTCGCCTCATTGTTAAATACTTTTCTCTACACATCTTTATAATACTGTGAGCTGTGATCAAACTGTATTTAAGCGTTTTCGTGTAATTTTGTATGTATCATGCCATATTGCTGTTTCCCCATATTCCCCTAATTAATGAACAAGTTAGATATGAAGTCGTGGTTTTGATAATATTGTGACAGAAGAACCATATTTCAGTGCTGAAATTAAAAAACAGCTGTTTGAGCTTTAACTGAAAATGTGTCTAATTTATTAGCATAAACAGTGGTGCTGTTTAAAATGTTATTTTTGTTTTTATTGATGTTCTATATTTATTTTAACATTGTTTATCCTATACAAATTTAACACAGCTCTAACAGTATTTTTCTAAAAAATGTTGTATTATCAGTTGCTGCTGTAATGACACTTTTTCTTTAGAGGATTCATTAGATTTCATATTGTCATAGATATAAAATCAGTCGCTTGGGCCTGGGTGCAGCATTATGTGAAATAAGGCAGTGAGCTCTCTGCTGGTTGCTGGCTCCCGCCACCACTACCACCCCCCAACTCTTTTACCTCCTGTCTCCCCTGGGAGAAACAGATGCAATGGTTGCACTGGCAACAGTCATAGCAGCCACATTAAAGTGTTATTATCAAACAGCGCAAATGGGGCCTGCAGTGTCAAGCAGTCTGCACGGTGGGGAGGAAAGAAAGTCCCACTGAGATCACTACAGCACAGTTCACACAGTGTGAACCCCCCCACTCTCTGACCCCCATCTCACCACACCCCCTCTTCAGTCCACAGACCTCTAAATTAGCTCATAAGAATAAAAAGCAATATGTTTTCAATGAGCATTTTGAAGCTGAAATCAAGCGCGGGCCAGTATTAATCAATTATATAGCAAATGCATTTGTGCAAATGCCCACATGCTGCGCGACTGAACACACACACACACATACACTCACACACACAAAGACAAGTGCATTGTGTGGCCATCAAGTGGGAGCCATGGAGAGTGTGGAGTGTTATGTTTTTTTCAGCCCAGATGTCGACCAAGTGAACATGTCTCTCAGTTCCTTGTTCAACCTTTGTGCTACTTAGCTTTTAAAGCAGCATGGAGGTGTCACTTTAGAGCTATTCAAGCCCGGCTGCTGGAGAGAGCGAGTACAAAAGGGCTGAGAGTTCAGTCTTGGAGAACAACACTGCAATTCCCCCACCGCCATCTCAGTGGCCTCAGCTCAGCCCAGTTACCCAGCTCTGTTACATTTACCAGTGTTCGCTCAGTGAAACTGCCTCTCACGGTGGTGACAAGCCCAAATTCAGGCAGGCTTGAGGGCCTCCAGGGGGCCTCAGCGGGTTTTTAGTCATCCGTCAGGATGGTGCTCGAAGGGGTTTGTCTTGTTCTTAAGGAGGTTTCAGGTGTTTTTAAGGAGGTTCCAGAGACCTTTAGCAGGTTTCATGCAATGTTAAGAGTGTTTTAGGGTTCATTCAGGTGGTTCTATGAGTTCTTCAAATTCGAGGGATCCTGGAGGGGTTTAGGAGGTCTTGGGAGTATTCCACAAGTCCTTGGGTTGTTTTGCATTATTTTTTAAATCTTTAATAAACAAATTGAGGGGATTTATATAAACATTCATATAAAAAGTGATCATGTGTATGTTATGTATTCAGAAAAAATCTATTGGCTGAATTATTGCGATATGTTTTTTTTTATTATTAATGAATTCATTTATTTATCTTTAACTTTCAAATGTAAATGTTGGTATCAACCCTTAACATCCACTATGCTTGGAAGTATATTCTGGTAAATATTTAGTTACTAAAATGTCAAGAAATTCAGTTTACAATGATTTAACATAATAAACAGCAGCAAATCCTCACACCTGAGAAGCTGGAACCAGAATGTTTGGACTTTTTCGCATGAAAAATGACTGAAAGGATTAATCAATTTGTAATCAACTTGCGCAGTTTTTTCTCCAGTCTTAATAATTGCTTAATTGCCACAAAGCATGTATGTTTTGTTGGGGAAGAAAAAATATGGAAAAGTCTGAAATCTATCTATAATTGAAACTGAGGCTGCTTGTGTGAAGCTGACCTTTCACCTCTAATCAGTGTGCCACGTGCATCTTGGCAGTAAGACTAAGGTGCATGACATTGGAATTGACATGTCAAGGTGACTTATTCTTGTTCTAGGGCTTTACACTGTGTGAACTGTTACCTCTGTGAACCTGCCTGTGAGTGCTTGGCTTTCTGATCTGAGCTCAGCCTCCTCAAGCAGCTGCATATTCCCACAAACAGCCAAAACAACACTTGACCTTGGTATTTGGCCATAAAGTCAATGGTAATAGCACCTGTGCTGTCTAGAGTCCAGCGGGTGGTGAATGAGGGAAATTGCCCATGGATTTGGATCTTTGATGGTGTTAAATGTTTAAGGAATCTCCCTTAAATATTCCCATAATAAACACTCAGCAGCTCTGTGTGTGTGTGTGTGTGTGTGTGTGTGTGTGTGTGTGTGTGTGTGTGTGTGTGTGGATGGTATGTTTGAGGTGGTAGGCGTGATTAATGACCACAGCCTCTATTCTCTCCTCTATTGCTGCTTTTTAATGGCATTCACAGTTCAGAGGTCAAAGCTGGAACTGATCATTGAAGGGTGTTGAAGCCCCGCTTGAGACCCAGGTTTCATTGTAAGGGAAGTTTCACACCCCTCGATTCTCTCTCCTCATAGAGCCATACTTTTATGGTGACACATGTGGCACTTTGAAGTGGCCCAGGGAGAGAAATGTCTCTAAAGGCAGAAAGTGACTAGATAACGTAGTCTACCCTATTTTACATCTCCAGGTACCTCTGTGACTCTAGAGTCTGTCGCTAGCTTGGCTCGTCACAGCTGAAGTGATAGAGCAATACCTCTCCAGTACTCACCCTGACAGCTGCATTCACGAGATGATTCAACAGTCTTTTTGATGGCACGATTTTCAGGCCCCTGTATCCACCATATATTCTTAAATTTTTGAAACTGAGCATTGAGCATTTAAAATGTTTTTACATCATCATTGTCATTGTCACAGTCACTTGTCAGTATTATTCAGATCATTGGTGTGATTTTACGACCTGCAGCTCCACTGTTTAGTTCAGTCCCACTCATTCTTCTCATTTGCAGCCACAACAGTTCAAAACTGTCCATTACCTGCCCAGAATCAAATAACAGACTTTTAGTGAAAAGCTGGTTAACATACCAAATGCTTTTGAAAGCTAAGTTGGTGAAGACTAAATAGAGCTAAAAGGATTTCTACAGATTTTTACTGTTGTGTTAACAGTGAGCTGGTCAGTCCAAATGAACAGCATTATTAACTAATGTGTGAATGAGTGTGTAATAGAAATGGCTCACTGGTGACTGGGCCCATTGGACACATTTGGCTGGATCAGAATCTGGCTTGCCCTCACTAACTCCTCTGCAATGATGCTACATAAAATCTTCTCCACATCTTATCTCACTCTTTTCTGTCGCTGACATTTTGGCAGCTTCTCTACAGTTTTCAGTCTTGTTTAACCATGACCTAAATTCTGTAGGCATTTTTGCCTCTATTAGATTTATCAGAGTGCAATCAAGCATGTATGCTACTATGTTACTCAGCCAGATGCAAATGACGGGTGGTGCAGTTACATGATCATTTTCTCAAACAAAACACCACAATGCCTCTAGACACTTTTTATATACCTGATCAAATTTAAATTGTAAGTCTGAGTCCTTTTTTTTCCTTTATAAGAGGAGCTTCACTGGTTGGGTTAACGCTATTCCCGCACCTCATTCACTGCAGCCTCCCTGTCTGGCTTCAGTAGTGTTATGAAAAGGATGTGATCCCTCAGTGGAATCCCAGTCACAAACCCACCCACAAAGTGCATCATTTTCACAAATCTGTTAATTAATACTCTCAATAAAAATAATGTTGAAAAAAAAAACATATGACACTCTCAATATGACAACAGTGGAGCTTCGATTTGGATAAGGAAGGAAAAAGGGCAACAAACATGATACCCTGATCCCACACACACAGGACATAACTGTTCTATAGCTGTTTATTTAAACCTATACTGTGTGGCAGAGTTCTAATATTTTCTCCAGTTAGGTGATATCATAAACCATGATTTGGATACAAAGATGTTATGGGGAATTTGAAATTATAGTGAAGTATGGAAGTCATTTTGAAATAATATGTGATGTTCATTGAATTAGGAACCTTTATCAAATTTCAAGTGGGAAACAGTGATCACTCCTCATAGACATTGTCATTGTGTGGCACTAGACATTGAAAATTGACATTATAAAATACAGTTCTTATGGTTATATAACTTTTAGTGTGATTTGTTTATTAAAAATGAAATTGATTTGTACAAAATATGTTTTACTGGCTTTTTTTCACCATATTGGAAAAAAAGCCTCAAAATAAACCTGATATTTTGTTTTTCTTGGACATTTATTTATGTTATTTGTTTTTATTTCAAGGTATGATAAATTCCCAGAAATAAACTTCTTTCCTGGAATTCTCCAATTTGAAGAAAAATATGTCTAAAAGGTTGAGATGGCTAATGACAGTTTTTTGCAGTACATGGAGATAAGTAAATGTTTGAACTCCGGTTGTTCAGGCTGAATATAGTTATTAACCATGGTGTACAGCTAACTGTCTCTACTCTGATTAGATACAATGGTGATGCAGGCAGTGGATTTGGAGTGGTTTAGTGATGGATTGACTTGCTTTCTATGATGGGCTTGACTGACTAGTGTAACAGAGCAGGCTCAGAGTCTGCACTCCTCATGGAAGAGGAGGAGGAGGTGAAAATAGTGGAAATGGAGATGAAGAGGAGGTGGGGGTGAGCACTGCGATGCTTTCCTGTGCTCTGTCGGCAGTGATGGATCTCCCATCGCAGCTCGTGTCTGCTGCACAGTCCAGCAGTCACAGCCCTCACTGACGGGAAGTACCACACATGTCTGTTATCTACTCCTTTAGATCTTTCCATCCTGTTATGTTACAGTGACTGGCCATGCGCACGCTGTTGCCCTGCTTCAGAGACATGCATGGATGACTTAAAAAAAAATCAATGAGTGATGCATACTTGTGAGCTCTCGAAACCAGGGTTTATATCCATCTATTGGTTGACAGTATTGAACTATTTTTGAAGCAGAGAAATCATTACAGTGAATGTGGAAAGATTTCACTCAACAGTGTAAAACCTGCAATGTACCCAACCTACCCTGTCTAAAGAGCTCTGAAGGAATTCTCTCAGGCTCACTGGAGAGTTTTTTCAAAAGCTCTGAGTGCTATTTCAGTAGATTTTCCATCATAGAATTGATCAAATCCCTGAGAAAAGTTATTTATAAGATTTTTAGCAAAAAAATACTGAATTTGTTTTGAGTAAGTTTTTTCCAGCCAGTATCTTTATATAAATAAAAACTAAACTTCCCTCTTCACCCTAATGACACATGGTGATGAGCCTTTAAAAACACATAAAATGATGTCTATTAATTCACTATTTACTATTCACACACTATTCACTTTTAAGTTTAGTGAACACATTAACTCACAGAGAACCTCTAGGTCAATATCAAATCAAATCAAATCAAATCAAACTTAAATCAGTGGAATAGTTTTCCTGTTTGAACCTTTCCATCACTCTTGTTTTAAAACAAAGCTTTTCAAAAATGCAAGGACAGTTTATCAAAATAAATAAATATATCATAGCTATCATAGCTGCATTTGAACTGAACACAGATTCTTTGCTCTGACAGGATTCCTGACAGTGTCGATCTCTTCTTCATCACTGCAGCTCAGAATAACATGAGGGGATTCTGTTATGATAACAGGAAATAAAAACTAAACTGCTGGTGTCTTTTATTATATATTATACTTTTATATATATTTCCATGATTATAAATTCAGTAATTTCAGTAAGTACATCTCTCTTCTCTGCAGCAGAAACAGTCTGACGCTAACTTTAACTTTTTTTTAACTGCATCTCATGTTCATAATAGTTTGTTCATCAGACAAAAGAACAAAAATACTCAGCAAAAACTCAATAATAATTAATGTTCTCATTTACAATATATCCTTAGTCAGACTTTAATAGAAATTATATTTAGACATAGAAATAATATTTTTTTTATTATAGTCATATGTTCATATATTTACATTTCACCTTGTTGAATGTCACTTTTGGATGTGATCATATCATATTAAGTACTTTATTCATGGTTCTGACGATGTTGCTTATAATTAACAAATCTGCGTTTCATATGAATGTGCTCGTAACCAGATAGGTAAACCCTTAACTGAGCTAGTTGATAACCAGCTTCGTGGTACAGGTTATCAGGACAGTCAATGTTAGCTTCGGTTAACCCAGATAACTAAAAGTTATCCTGGGTATATTGAGCTTGCTTCATAGTACAGGTCTCTGGTTCCCCAAAGTAGACTACTATGGTTCTTATTTGCTTTCCAAATGACATGTATGAGCTGCGTCAGCTGAGGTTGTCCATCATCACAGGCTGTATGAGGCTGTATCATTTTTTATTTAAAGGGGAAAATGGTAACAAACTGCATTCCATTTACAAAGTAAAGTAAAATGCACTTTTCTGGTTGGCCTCCTTCAGTATTCATCATTCAGGAGGTCTTCTCTCCAAAAAAAACTAGTAATTAAAGGTAAAAACAGTGAATAAAGCAATCTCACATTAAAAGTCAGTGTTTTTCCGATGCTGTTGGTCAGACACAGGATTTCAGGAGAGGCTGCAAGAATCCGGCCATCCAGACATCCAGCAAACCATTTTTCTTGCAAGCAAGTTAATCCAACAACATATATTTTTAATAAATTAAATACATTTATTTAGTTTATTATTTCAATTTATTTTCATTTATATTTATTTTTAATAAATGTAATTTATTTTTAATAAATTAAATAAATGCATTTTATTTATTTATTTTTATTTATTTTCCCCATCATTAAACCTAATTTAACATGACACCTCATAATGATTTGATTTGTGGAGCTGTGGGGAGTGCGGACAGCCTTAGGGAAAGTACCTGACAGATGGAGTTAAGGGGAAATCAGGCCTCTGGTCACCCAAGAGGTTCCCCAACCTAAATGATCATTTTGGAAACTTTGACCTACCCTTGGATATGACACATAGTGTACCATAGTGCCATAGCTTACATTGTCTGTGCCATCATGGTACTAATAATAAATAGGCTGTCAGGGATGTAGGTCATGGTTTGGTTAGGTTCGGCAAAGATCATGGTTTCGCTAAAAATAAGCACTTCCTGTAACTTTGAGGACTTTTGTCATCATGGTCATAATGATAAATATGTGGTTGAGGTTGTGAAAAGTCCTGTGTTTTGTTTATCCAGCCATATATCCTCCTAATGTGGACTTTGTCACCTGACTTTCTCTCTTGCTCCCCTCATAATTAATACAGCCACTAGAGGTCACTATGGGTCATAACTACTTGCATAGACATCTCTCACACTAAATATGTCTGTCTGAAACAAAACTTTTAAACATATTTTTCTTAATCGCAATTTCTTGCACTACATCACATAAAAAGTCACATCCCAGTTATTCAGAGTGGGTAATGGAAATTCAGTCACTTTGGGGTGCTGTTATAAAAACTGCAAGAAGAATATTTGCAAGCTGATGGAGATGGTTATGGGTTGTTTGTTAAATACTGAGGTCATCCATGTGCTGTATCTGTTCTCCTGCAATCTTCAGATCAGAGCACAGCAAAATCTTGACATTGAATATTCAAAGCAGCAATCTCTCTGACACCTGTGTTTCATTTGCTTCTTAGTCCAAAGGCAGAAGAAGAGTGAGAGATGTAGAACAGAACAGGAAAAGGAAAAAGGGAAAAGGTGGGAGGTGAGCATGAGCGACTTTTATACGCAGGCTGCTTTATGAGTACAGTACTCCAATTTGTCGTGAACTCCCACATGTCTGTCAGGAGGGCTGTTTGTGCTGTCGCTGTCACTCCAAGCAAACAAGCTGATATATAATGCAGCTGAGAAGAAGCAGGCTGCAAATTGTCAACACTTTTGAAGAGGAACAAATGATAAAGTCAGTTAGGTTTAACAGCAAACTGACAACCACCCTGATATTCCTGCCTCATTCTCTCCTTCACTGCTCATAGATGAGAGGAAAGGTAGAGAGCTGTCAGCATGAAGGAAACATTTGAGATACTTAAGAAAAAAAAAAAATATATATATATAAATGATGTGCCTAGCCTAGGAAAACTGCTGAAATGCTCTGAGTAATTCTTAATTTTTTTTGTGATGAACATACAAATAGTACAATAGAAAGTACACGTTTTATTTGTAGCATTTTAACCCCTATAAAAATGTTCTCACGATAAAATTTTATACATACACCTTATCAAATCTCCTTAAACACAAGTAAGTGTCATAAGAGTGTGAGTTTCCTATTTAAATACTAGAAATGAGTATCCACTGTTAAGAAGGACCCAAAGCACCATAAACAGTTTAAATGATTTATTTAAAACTGTTAAACCACCACAATAAAACAAATGAGATTAGATAACAAAAAGGATGTGACAAGACGTTCGCATTAAATATCTTTAAAATGGGGATGTTAAAAGTCCAATGTCACAGTGGGGATTAATCAGTTAAAAGAAAAGGGAGTACTTAAGATTCAGATTAGCATTGTGATGAAGGGGGTCCTGATGCCTTCAGCTCCTCTGCTTTGGCCCTGCAGCTCCGCTGGATCCCCATCTGCCACTGACGCTTTATTTATCATATACTGGGCGATGAAGCAACTCTTTTCTCTTCTGTCTGGCTCGTCCCGCAGTGGTTTGTCTGGTACCCCGTCCTGGCCGAATCCTCGCTCTGTCGGCCTGTGTTCCTGCAGCAGAACATACCGATCGAGCAGCCTCTTTTCCTACACTCCGCATCCTCATCCCCCTGTGTCTGGCCACAATTCAGTAAAACTAAATATGGAATATAAAATGCTATACAACATGCAACACCACAAGTTCAATTAAACCAATACAGAAACTATATGTATGTAAAAAGGTTATCTGGGGCTCTCCTGTGCTGCAGTAGCAGAATACAGTTAGCGGGTTGGAGAGAGCACATTAAACATCAGACTAAGATTTTGGTGGAACTCTTACACAATTAACATTAAAAAACTACAACTGATGTGATCTACTGTCTGTTACATTTTAATCAACACAAGCAACGTTCAGTGATGACCGTTGCTTTGACTGTCAACATATCCAGAAAGTTCAACCATGTCTGTCAGTCCAGCCCTCTCTCTGTGCCTTTAATGCATGGTGCTCATGAAAGCGTGCCGCAGACGTTTTCCAGTCTCCAAGTCTGTAAATGAGTGCTTCACTTGTGATAAGGATGTTCTGGTATCAGTGCAATTATGAGGTCATTGTGGTGTAAATGGCTTGTGTATACAATATAAAAAAGCTGAATTAATTGATTTTCTGGCCACTTTGGTCAGCGGAACAAACTGAAAACACAATATCTACATATTACAATCCTTTTGCTTTGTTTTGGTCCATTAGTCCTGTGAAAAATTTATGCAACTATGTTTACCAGCTAGCCGCTAGCTCTATTTGTCTGCTTTTTGGTGGCGTTCCATAGAGCTGAATGCAACTGCTGAATTAGCTCACATAAGGGCTCATCACTATGAGTAGCATGTTTCTCATTATGCATAGTAACTGAACAGAAGAAATATTAGTGCAGCTTTAAATGCTTCATAAATGTAATTAAAAACAACAGCCTTCCTTAGCCTGACCACTGTTCATTTTGAAATTGATGTCACTGGTTTGAAAATATCTACATAAACTTTTAGACCTAAATTATCATGTGTTGAATAGACCGATCCTTTTCAGTTCACCTATTTGCTAAATGACAGGGCTTCATCGCTTACTGCAGCCCTGACGATTTGGGCCATTATGATTTTCAGAGGCGAGTGTGTCTGCATCTGACAGTTGTCAATCATGTGTCAGTGGGATGAGAGTCATCCTTTGGAGAGGTGGTGCAGTGGCGAAAGATGAGAAGAAGGAGTAGGAAGAGACCTTTAATTCCTCCCTTATCTCTTTTTCTCATTTACCGCCTCTCTCTTTCTCCTTGTCTGGTTATTGTGCTCTCTCTGACTTTCTATTCTCCACACTCTCCTCAGATTCACATGAATAACTCGTCTTATCTAGCTGACCCTCGACTTCAAATACTCCCTTACTTCCTGGGAATCAGATGTACTCCTCCTTATTGTTTGCCACTTTTTACGTCTTTTTTTTTTTTTTAACTCTTATCATTTCAGTGCCATCAATTCATGTTTTTCTACGTGAGACAGAGGAAATTAATTCTATGCAGCACATTGTTCAAATATACAGTGAAAACATCCTCACATGCATTTTCCTGTTTACTGTTTACTGTTAAAACAGACTGAATTCAGATCTGTGCTGTAGAGGAGTGATTCAAGTTGTGGGAGGTGATGGAGCAGACAGAAAGGGGAGGGAGTTACATTTCCTAAGAGAGTTAATGTTCTGTCAGCATCACCTTTAAAGCAGCACAGACACTGATGTCATGTATCTGTTTGCCTGCTAACATAAAGCCTGTTTGGTTTATTTATCAGTGTTTTCTCAGTGTAATGGCTTATACTGCAGTACAGGACAGGAATGCAGTTGAAACTCCATTAGTTCATAACTCCATCAGAACCAGATAAATAACCAAGATTTTTGTCCTTTAGTTATCACAGACTTGATTATAATCAAACTTATCAAGGGAATAAAGCTGTGGATTGAAAAAAAAATCTTAATTTTAATAACTTTTTCCAGAGCTTTCAATCTCTTTCAGAAACTATAATAATACTTAATATAACATACCATTCTTTCTTTAGTTTCTGCCTAACGTTATTAGGCTCGACGAAAAAACGCGAAACAATTCAGCAGCACCGCAAACTGCAGCCTCTAAAATGACCATACAGTTGAACTAACACCTGTCTGAAACAGTTTCAACACAAACTGAACATTAAACCTTCATGGAGGAGGATTTGTTGCAAGACTGCTGAAGTTTTAGCAAGATGTACCGAGTGGAGATACAGGGTTAGGTTATACTCTATCATGATATGCAATTCATTATTTACCAGAAAAATCAAGTTACTTTATTTTTGAAATCCTGTGAATCAACCATTGCTCAGTTGTTTGCAACATTAGCCACAATGATCTAATGTGAGAGATGTTGAAATGATATGAAATCTACCTTTATATAAAGAGTACAGAAAAATCTCTGATGGCAGACACCACATGTAACATTCTATTGCTCAATCCTAGCATATTTTACCAATTCCAACTTGTATGTTAAAAATGATTAAAAAGCAAGAACAAAAAAACTGCATGTAGACCATAAGTAGGCCTGGATAAGTAAGTCAACTTTATTTGTAAGATCACTTGTCAAAAACTGCACTAACAAAGTACTTCACAAGTGCACATAAAGTGCACACACTATACTGCAATGGCGAAGTGGCCATAGGGAGAACTGGGATTTTTCGCGGTGGGTCACTTCACAAACTGAGCTTGTGGTTCAATCTGAAAAAAATTAAAAATAATAAAAAATTAAATTGCCTGTAGGTGTGAATATGAATGATTGATGTCCCTTGTAATAGGGCAACCTTAAAGAACAAGCAGTAGAGCTATTGGAAGGATGAATGTGTGGTGGAGATCAGTCCAGTCGAACAAGCTGCACAGCCCACAGCCATCATCTCCTTCATGTCTGGCTCCCTACCCAGCTTTCCATATGGTCCTGGGGCTCCACCCACTTGCTTAAACTTGTACTGAGGCAGACAGTAGTGGACTGTTGCTGCTGATTACTTTACGTGAATAACAGATCTTAAAATCTTAAGATCTTAAAAAAACATAAAGCTGTGGCTCACAGAAAAAAAATTAAAATCCCCCAAAATCCAAATGATTTACATAGTTGTGCATCAGGCAGCAGTGTGCAGACAACAGACAGGAGGAGCAGAGCAGCAGAGAGGCTTCAGGACCACAGCCCACACTGAGTCCAGTACAAACACCAGTCAAGTTTTACAGCATTCAGACAACAGGAAATTTCATCAGAAATTTTGATATATTAATGAAAGTGCTCACAGTCTGTGTGATCAGCTCAGACCTACAGTACTATATTTGATGTTGTACTGTGCAATTTAAATTCTAATCTTATATTCTATCCATAGTCTACTAACTTGTAGCTACAAATAATGGAATGTGAAAAATAAAATAAAATTTAATGCAATGCAGATTGAGCAGAAGTAAACTCCATCTGCCTGGTCAGTGTTTGTTATGACTCGTTAGTGTGTTGACTCAGATATATGGTAATTTTTGAGATACTTAGCTAATTTGCTGTTGTGGTTGTGGACTTTGATGTGAAAAGGTTCAGTTCTGATACAACAACTATAGAAATAAATCATAATAGAATTTGTAAATTAATTGTTTAAATAACAATTAGGCTATAACATTGCAAAATCATATTAATATAATCCTTGTGTAGGTGTTTCTATTTCATTACATGTACTGTACATACAGGGAAAGAAATGTTCTCTCTTATTCAAAATTTAAGTTCTTGCTCTAACTCATGGCTTCTTGTGAAAACTCACAGGGTACAGAACTTTCTCTCATTCTGTGTGGCTCTCTGTCACAGAGAGCTCCCCTCGAGCATTTATCAAATCAATTACTGCTGATGGGAGTTCCTCCTAACAGATAGTGAGGTGTCTTGGCACTAATTCGCCCTGTCGCTTTGATGGATTCGCTAAGTTCTCTGAGCGTCAGGCCCACAGCTCGGGTAGAGCATGGCTGATCTGTCAGGATTCACAAGCCATTACTTAAAACATTAGCTGCTCAGGACGCAGAGTGCAGCTCCGCCATGATGATGAACAGGAGATTTCTGTGTGACCGCAGGGAGATTCAGGGAGGGCAGGGACTGGACTGTTACAGATGCAAATCCAGAGAGAGCTCCCTGAGTAGCTGTGATGCCATCAGAATATGTATAATATGTAAATATTATTATTGTATATATATATGTGTGTGTAATGCATACATATTTTTGCAGAAACTACACATTATTTTTTTCACATCGAAGGCAAAAGAAAAAAAAAGCAGGGGCTCATGAAACAAATGTCCATGTCCAACAAAAAGAGTTTGAATGCATATTTTTCCCATGTGAGACATTGACCTGCATTAACATACTGAGACATACTGTTTAGCAAAAAAAGGTGGTCACGATCAAAGATGTTTTTTTCTAAGCTGCTGATTGCTCGAAAAGCTGTAAGACTGCTCCTCCGAATAAACATTTACATCACAAAGAATGTCATAGATGCTGCAGCCTGACAGAGACAAATTAATTCATGGAACTGAAATTTTAAAGAAGAAACTGATTTTATTTGATAGAGATTGTTGATAATAACAGTTAACAATAAATAAACAATAATAATTAAATGAGTCCATTTCCTTTGGCTGAGTTGTTATACAGCCTGATGGCAGTGGGAACAAAGGATGTCCTGAACCTCTCTGTTCAGTGAGATGAGATGTTTGCTGCAGCTGTAGCTGCTTCTCTGTCCTGCCAGAATGTTGTGGAGAGGATGATTGGTATTGTCCAAGATGGCCTCCATCGTACATTGCATGCATCTCTACACAACAGTCCAAAGTGAGTCCAGACTCCTGCCAAACACAGCCTTTTGGACCAGCTTTTTCAGTCTCCTTGTGTTCATGTCAGACATACTGCTGCTCCAGCAGACTGCAGCATAAAAAAGGACACTGTCCACCACTGACTGATAAAACATGTGCAGCATTTCACTGCAGACATCAAAGGACCTGAGCTTCCTGAGGAAAAAGAGCCGGCTCTGCCCCTTCAGGTAGATGGCATCCGTGTTCAGGGACCAGCCCAGTTTACTATCCAGGTTCACACCTAGGTTTTTATAAGTGTGCACCACCTCAATGTCCTTCCCTCGAATGTTGACTGGCTGAAGGGTGGGCCTAGACCTCTGAAAGCCCATGACCATCTCCTTGGTCTTGGAGGTGTTCAGAAGGAGGCATTTCTTGTCGCTCCACTCACTGAAGGCCATCGTCAGATCCCTGTACTACTGAGTTGTATTTAAAGTCTGCTGTATACAGGGTGAACAGGAACGGAGCCAGAACATTCCCATGTACCCCTGATGATGTGAAGAGATACACTCACCACTTTCAGAGGTGTAACAGTAAAGCAGCAGTGTAATGAAGTACAATGCTACTCCCAGACAGTAATAAGTAGTAAAATTACTGTTTGAGTAATGAGGCCAACATGGAATAGAGCTGGGTACAGTACTGCTGCTGCAGAACGTCTCCTGTAGTTGCACATTCCCCAATAAAAACCCCATCTTGTATCTTTGACTCAGCTAAAATTTAAAAAAGTATTTGACTCTAAGTCTCAGGTTCTCAGGCAGTAAAGCCATTCCAAAAAAAAATTTCTGTGGAGTTAATTAAATGTGTTTGCTCTAGCAGGTTCCTTACAGTCAGCATAACTGCAGACTTTAAGCTGCAGCAGAGCAGGGGGAGAGGATGGGACAGGAAATACTGTACTGACACTGTGTGACCGCTCCTGAGCAGCCAGATATTGAGCTTGCTGTGTCATCCCGCCATGACTGACACACTGAAATCATCTTTCAAAGGAGAGCAGGATCTCCTAACCATGCTCTATCCCTGAGCATCCTTTCTTACAACCCCTTGCCTACCTGCTGTTACTCACCAAAAAGCACCTGTCAATCATAATCATGTCCTATTATTATTAATACATTAGTCCTTTTACAAATGTGTTCCATGCCCCCAAAGGAACGTTTATGTATTTGGCCTTGAATTCCTCTTCCATTTTGCTTGTGCGCTAGCACACACACACACACACACACACACACACACACACACACACACACACACACACACACACAACACACACCAGCTGAGCTCCAGCACTGCCCCTTAGTGGGGAATGCAGGGATGGAATCGACTTTCTAACCCACACATTTTTAAAAAGTTGAAAAACCTGGATTAAATCCTCAGAGGGTTTGAGCAGCTCTCAGTCACCAGTAGAGATATACTGTAGCTAATACTGCAGCTGTTCAAATGACTGTGACGAAAATACTGTGGAGAATCTGGCAGTTTAACTCCGCAGCATCACATCAGACATTACTGTGCCAGATTCAAATCGAGAAGTGTCAGTCTGACTGTACATGCTTGATGGCACATATGTGTGCCATCAAGTAGGATGAGTTTGGGATCAGGCACATGATGTAATGTGACGTGGTTTAAGTCAATTTGTTTCTGTATGGATTAGTGTCATTGCCTCATTCAGAATCACTGACTTATTGATTGAGTACACATCTTTCTACTGGACAAAAAAACATGTGATGTGTATAATGTGTGTAGTTTTTTTCTAGTTGAGAGGTGGTTCGTTTCATAACATGTTCCTCTGTCACAATATGTGTGTGTGTGTGTGTATATGTGTGCGCAAAATGTGATCCTGAAGATACCAACTGTAGCAGGAACTACCACAGAGGCGGTTTTGAGTATTTTGGCAGGTTTTGATATGTGTGTCTGTGGACAGATTCTGTCACAGCCATAGCATCAAAACCATGTAACATACAATCACTAAACTTTACAAATGTGTAGTTGAGACCAGAATGAAGGCCAAGTTCAAAGATGGGTGCGGTCCAAACAAGGGCGCTGGAAGTACAGAATAGGAAGGACGGAAGGGGGCCATTGTCCTCCCACTTTATGCCCTTGGCGTAACTCGCAGATCCCAGTTTCCATCATTCCCGTTCACTCTACGACATTTGGTAAAACTAAAGACGATGGGATCACATCAGCTGTGACCCCAACATGGGACGTCAATGTGGGATTTCCTGTTGTCCCATCTTTCCTGTAATCAGCACTAATTCTATTTTGTTTGTGCCAGACTTGCTGAGAATTTACAGTTCATAGTCTTTTTCCTCGTCAGGGAAAATAATGGTTGTGGGATATGTCTATTATCACTGTTGGTTTTGAAGTTGCCTCTGACTATGAAACTCAGACTTGGGGTAAGCTTCACAATAAAGCATTCATTAATTTATGAAATTATGTTTGGGAGGGGTTTTTAAAATCAGATTACATACTGACAAGAAAGATCCCTCAACTGACCCTGAGTCACAGCTCTGACTGCACCCCAGTACAATAGAAGTGACTGTAATTAGTGCCTCGGGGCAGAGGTGTTAAAATTCCAATTTTTCCCAAAGTCATTCCCAACATACTGGGACTAAATAATGCATTATGAATGCTTTGGAAGTTTCTTTAAAAACCCACAAATTTTCACCTTTTTTCTGAGTCACCCAGCTCTCTCATACCTGCACGTAGAAATGTGATTCAAACTATAAAACGGAGGAAAACTTCTGCTCTCTCAAAAACACAACAACTGTTTTTACATAACATGTAAACTTTTCAAACTATGAGCACTCAAAGGAGGAGTGGAAATCACT
>NW_019525421.1:209689-211010 GCF_002814215.2 Seriola lalandi dorsalis | reverse complement strand
TTGCCACAAGTCTACCTGGATGAAGAGGCTGCCACACTGACCACGATTGATGTCAGACAGTCATTTAAAAGAGTCAACCCTTGTAAAGCTCTGGGGCTGGACAGCATCCCAAGCCGAGCACTCTGGGTGTGTGCTAATCAACTGGCAGAGGTGTTCACCAATGTTTTACCTTTAAGACTGAGACTAGCTACACCTCCTCTTCATTGATCCTCAATACAGTTGCACCGCGGTGGTATGGGAACTGTTCTGCCCACAGCAGTAAATCACTACAGAGTGTAGTGAAAGCACATTATTGGCAACAGTCTCCCTGACATTCAGGACATCTTCCATCACCCAGTACACAGACTGTTCTCCTTGTTACCGTCTGGCAGACGATACAGAAGCTTGGCTGCATGTATCAACAGACTCAGGGACAGTTTCTACCATCAGGCCATCAGGCTACTAACTCTCTGAACTAACACTCTCTCATGCCATATCTGCCATTGTGCCTGCTTGACTGCACTTTTACAATGCAAAATTTTAATCTAATCTAATTTTTTAAAAAAAATTATTTTATTATTTCTAATTTATATTATGCATGTTTTTATTGCTGAGTTGACCTGATCTTTATCCACCACATTTCATTGCACCGTTGTAACCTCGTGTAAACCTACATATGAAAAATACGCATGAACTTGAACTTGGATAAGAAACCGAACTAAATGAAATCTTCTGTCTGTCGATCACCTCCACTCTAGAATCAGAGTACAGCTCCTAGGCATTACAAGCAGCACTTTCATTACAATCAGCTGCAGTGTGTGTGCATGCACGTATTGCAATGATGGTTATATGCAGTTTTATATGTTAAACTGTGGCAAGCAAATTAAATTTAGTATTAATTTAATACTAAATTTATTTAAATGTATTTATTTACAAATAATAAGTTACTACATTAACGGGGAAACAAATCAAATTTCATCTGATTGGCGATCATCCATCGATACAACCCTAAAACACTCTATTTATTATAGTCACTTAATTATATTATCAATTGAATCAAATAACAGTCTATACTCAGTGTTGAGAAGGTTACTTTTGAAATGTAATAGATTAAAATGTAATCAATCTGTTTTACCTGTTTTAATCACTACATTAAAGTACATTTGGTGACTTTTACAACCTAATGACCTCTTTTTGTTAATATTTAATGAAAACACAAAGCTGAATGAAGATAATAAGTGTTATTAGACCTCACACCTGTCAGAACCGCGTTGTCTGTAGATATATCACAGGAAGGAGAAGGTGTTCCTGTTCAAAAGATGCAAAGCAACAGAATGAATGT
>NW_019525421.1:188806-209639 GCF_002814215.2 Seriola lalandi dorsalis | reverse complement strand
ACCTAATGTAATCGTCTTTTTTTTTCAAAAGAATCTCACTCTGTCTTCGCACTGAGCTTACTCACTCATTTTAAGGAATATCTGAATAACATAGAGACTGTAGAAACTTCTTGCTTCAGTGTCTGTCACGGTCTTTTCGGTTTTTGGAAAAGAAGTAACGGTTTTCTCATAATTTGCAATTGTTTGAAGCCATGTAGAAGCCAAATTCTGGGCAGAGTTTCACATTGCCATGGCAACGGCAGCTCCTGACCTGTGTGCGTGCGTGCGTGCGTGCGTGCGTGCGTGCGTGCGTGCGCCTAGCAACCAGATAACCATGTACTCATCCCGGCAGTAGCCCCCGTGGCACTCAAAATTTCCCTGGAATTTTCTAGTTTAATTTGTTGTGCTTAAACATTGAAACATGACATGACAAAAAAACAACAACAACAAAAAAACCCACTTTATTTCAAGGAAATAAAATTTACTGGAAAATCCACAGAACACACTGTCAACAGTCTTCATTGGGATTACTTCATTGATACATAAAAGTTGCTGACTGACCTTTGCCACAATTGTACCAGTACCTGTACAATTGCTTTAGTCTGTCCCAGACTAGAACTAGACTTAAACATTTTGCCATGGCTTAAAGGATAGGTTTGGGATTCTTTAAGTGTACCTTAAAGCTATATTGATGTGCCCAAATGTACATGAGAATAGGTCTTGGTCACTGTAACTATTCCTACTCTCTGCAAAAGTGCACTCCAAAGTTCAGCTGAAGCTAATATGAACCTCTGCTTAAGACAATCTGACCTCTGAGGTATCCCTCCACTGACTTGGAGGGATGGAGGGATGCCTTCTAGTAGTTAAATGTAGGTTTTTTTTGTGAACCAGCTTATTACTCACATGTATATTACATCTCGATGGACCTTTAGTTTGCCTGATTTATAAATGACAACACAGTTCACACACATTAAAAGGATGTGTGTAGTTACTTCATGTTCATAGATTTTTTAACTTAAGTTCATAGTTCCAAAAAATTAACTTGTTCACGTTAATTTTTTCCATTTTTTTTTTTTAAATGATGTGATCTGTTGTTTTTCACTCGAAACTCCTACTCATCCATCCCCAGCCAGAGATGGAAAATGTACTGGAAAAATTTTACTCAAGTAAAAGTACTCTTACTTAAGTCAAATTATTTGTGGAATAATGTACTGTATAATGTATAAGGACAGGGTAAGTCAGTACTTTAATGTTACTGTGTTTCATTTTTAAAAGGGGGAAAGAGAGTGGTAAAACATGTTAGGCTCTAATAATGATATATGATAAGACTATTACACTAAAGAAAATCTTTAGGCCCGATGCATATACACAATTTCAGGTGAGAGAACCAATAAATCCCAGTCAGGCACTTTGCAGCCTGTACACACACTGATAATTACAGCAATATACCTCAATATTAAGTTACATAAATCAAACAGCTGCCACTTCTCATAGAATTAACAACAGAATAAGTAGCAGAAAATGAAGATAGATGCACATAGATAGATAGATAGAGAAAAGTTAAATAGTTAATAATAAATGAACAATAATAATTAGATTAGTCCACTTCCTTTGGCTGAGGTGTTGTATAGCCTGATGGAAGTGGGAGCAAAGGATCTCCTGAACATCTCTGTTCTGCAGTGCTGTGAGATGAGACGTTTGCTGCTCCTGGAGCTGCTTCTCTGTCCTGCCAGAATGTTGTGGAGAGGATGGTTGGTATTGTCTAGGATGGCCTCCATCATTATTATACATGCGTATAATTCTTCAATATAATAACTATAATATGTAATATAATAATAACGGATCTAACTGATCTAAGCACAGGTTCCACAGTTGCACATCGCATGTTCAATGAACATGCTCATTTAGCGTGTTCATGCACAACACAGCACAACCAATGTAGAATGTAGAATTTGATGTCTGATTTTCTGATCTTAAGCAACTGTGTTGCTCATATATTGATTGTGGCATGGCTATAAATGTGAGACAATGAGTTGATATTTTAGGATAAAGCCATATTTTACACTGCTTGGTTTGTTTACATATTCCTAAGCATCAGCTTTCAATTAAAACTTTCAAACCGACTGAAGATTAATAATAATATTAATTCTGTCATTGTGTTACTTATGGATGGAAGTATAATGAAAATAAATAATTAAGCTTTTTTCTGAGGGTTCCTCATTGGCAGCAGCAGGATGGTGTATATGGGACTGAGTCAAAATAAACTACAGTGTGCTCACAGTAATGAAGGAACATATCACCCAGTGCAACAGTGTGGCTCACTGATGTGTTTTTAATAGTTAATGGACAACAATGGAGCACTCTAAGTTATGTTATTTTAAGATAACAGTTAGGTTCTTAATGTTTTCTGTTTGCTGTGCAAATCCCCTTTAACCCCCCACACTCACACTATCATGAATATACACAGTGTAACTCACTTCCTTTCTGGCCTGTATGATTAAACTCTCTGCCCGTCAGTCTGAGGATGACAGCCAGCTGCTGTCCTCTGTGATTAATGGTACACAGCAATCAGGCTGAAAGGACAGCGAAAGGCTGGGAGGACAATGAGCATTTTAAATGGACATTATTCCTGCAAAAGCCCCATCGTGCTGCTGGACAATAGGCAAGGTCTTGACACAGTCAAGGTCAATCTGTGCTGCCTTTTGTTAAAATATCAGTGTTTGTTTTTGGAGGGAAGGGTGTAAGTGGGTGGGGGAGGGGATGGGGGAGGGGGTTGCTCAACTTTATATATCTTCTATATATGAGGCTGAGCAATGTTTACCTACAACCTGAAGGGGACTTGGGTTAATTTTTATTAAAATATATAAGGTTACAGAGGAGGTAACACACTCCTGAACACATGTTATGTTAAAGTCATCATCACATCCATGTTTTTGCTAAGCTGGCCTATGCCTGCATCACATTACAGTTTCTTTCGATTGCATAAACAGTAAAATCAAAAGTATTACACAATTATCAAAACCTTACACTCAAGGAGCAAAACATCGGCCCAGATTTGCACCACTATAAGCACAATGTCAGCCTCACACTTTTTGCATAACAATACACACAGTGGTTTGCAAGACACTAAACACACTTGTATACATTAGACACAGAAGTATATCATTATCACTTCCTTGCAATTCCAAAGCACTGACTGTCAAATTACCACATCTATGAGCCAATTGGTTAAACACAGCCATCAGGTGCGCAAACACATGATTGCTTAATTGTAGACACACCAATCAGGTTTAAGCACTATAAAAATGCAGCATTCACCTGTCTTCAACCAAAATGGAAGGGGGAATCCACGGCAGAGGAGAAGGAGGTAGAGGAAGAGGTGGAGGCCGTGCCAGAGGTAGAGGCAGAGGTGGAGGTAGAGGAAGAGGAGGACCTGAATCAGGAAGAGAACGTGCTCAAGGAAGAAGAGGACCAAATTTATCAAATGAAATTCACGCAACACTAGTTGACCATGTTGTGAACCATGGATTGACACTGAGGGAGGCTGGACTAAGAGTTCAGCCAAATCTTAGCAGATATACAGTGGTATCTGTCATTAGGAAATTTCGACAAGAAAAGAGGTAAAAAAAAAATCTGTCTACAGTTACAGTAATCAGCTGCTTATTGTATGCACCATATCAACACTTTTGATACCCCTTCCTGTGACATTTTCAGAAGGTTACATGTATTTTTTTCTACATAGGATTGAGGATTGAGAATGACAAGGAGGAAGGGGGCCCATATTCACGCAAGAACAAGAGAGAGAGATCATAAACATGGTTCTGGCCAATAATGCTATCAGGCTCAGAGAAATTCAAGCAAATATTATCAGTGACCATGCCATTTTCAATAATGTCCATCAGGTCTCTCTGTCAACGCTGGCACGCATCATGGCACACATCAGGTTCAAATGAAGAAACTTTATTGAGTGCCTTTTGAGCGGTATTCATAGAGGGTCAAACAGCTGCGGCATGAGTATGTGGAGGTATGTAGTGTTCACTTTAGCACTGTGGTGTTGCATGCTGCACACATAACCTTTTTACATATAAATTTACTGTATACTAGATCTAGGCTACTAACTACTAACTACACAATCTTGTCTTTCACTGGATTTCAGAGAGTTTTACAGATGGATGCTGAGGAAATTCATATACATAGATGAGGTACCTCACAAAAGCAAGAAGGAGAGACAGAAATATCATTGGCCATAGGGCTATAAGCAATGTCCCAGGGCAACGTGGGGGCAACATCACCCTTTGCGCTGCCATTAAACAGAATGGGACCCTGTTCCATCATGCCAATATGTGCCTTTACAACACACCTCACATTCTCACATTTTTGGACCGATTGCACAACATTGTCACAGCAGTAAACCAAATGCACCAGATGCAATACATTGTCATCTAGGACAATGTGTCATTCCACTGCTCTGCTCTGGTCCAGAACTGGTTTCAACACTATCCACAGTTTACAGTACTATACCTTCCACCATACTCTCCGTTTCTAAACCCGATCGAAGAGTTTTTCTTGGCATGGCGGTGGAGGATTTACGATCTTTGTGTACTTCACTTACAGTACCCTAATCACTGACAAGTATAATTGCTAAAAGTGTTTTGGGTTAAGCACAGCAGTGTGTAAGTAGTTCAAACAGAATTAAGTCATGTGTGTGTGTTTCATATGGTAACAAAATATGTTTTTTATAAATTAATGTATAGTTTTTACAAGAGTGTTTCATTTTGCAAAGGAACTGAGGTGTCCTGCTAATTGGGTGTGTGGTTGTGCTAATTGTGTGTAGTGTTTTAAAAAACTGGGCCCTGTTTTCCAAAATCGTGCTTAACTAATCGAAAAAAACTGTAAATTTGAGTGGGTATTCATGGTCATCAGAGTAAAATTGGAATGTATTTTTTCTTTTCACAGTGAAAAAGCCATATATCCCCCCAGTTTGGTTATTTACCGCAATGATGGTCCTGTCTGTATGCCCGGGCACAATGAGCCGGGACTGGGCTATGCTACGTTAGATCAACCCTCAGAGCCTATAGTGACCTATTGAGGGGCCTTTCCAAGTCAATATTTTTACTTGTAAAAAAAAAATATATAAGGACAGATTGCTATGAAATATTCTTAGCAAATTCATTCAATGCACCGTTCTGACCCCTTGACCTTTCTCCACCTTTGGGAAGAGTCGTGGAATTTGCTGAACATGTGGTGACAAACTGTGATTTTAATTACCACATGGTCTTTCCTCTGGTGCAACCCTCTTGACAGAATTCACATTATTAGGCCTACTACTGCACATGCTGTAAGAACAGGAACATTTTCAGTTGTTTGTTAGTCAGTTGTTTGTATTGAACATAATGAAAACTTTTTCCTCCAGGCGATGCTGAAAGGGCTTTGGAGCTTTACCATGCTTTCACCAAATGTGCAAATATGACATTTCGCAGAGCAAGGCCATTATTTTTTGTGAGGATTGTGAAGCAGCTTGTGATGCATGTTGTCCTGATTATCAGTCAGAGGTCTAACTGATTTCAACATTGAAATGAGGCAGAAGTTATGAAGTTATGAATTTCCAGAGTTATGTAACTTCACTCTCTGAGTCTATCAGGACTCAGGTTAATACAATTTTACATTAAAGCTGCAAGCAGCATTGAGTGGGCCCTTGTTGTTCTGTGCACCTCAGGGGTGCTCATAGGGGTGGGTGATCTGTAGATCTTACTTTGGCATATGATCAACTTTTCAGATCAATCATACAGTTTGCGTCATTACAAGATGCTATATTTAGATATTTAATTAAGTTAAGTCAATGCTAATCAGCCCACTGTCAACTGTTGAAAACTAGCAGCTAGCCCGCTAACTGCAGCTGGCAATGTCAGTCCTTGTTCTGCTCTGTAGCCTCACAAGTTTGGCGTAGTGGCACGTAGCAGTTCTCCGCCTGAGCAGAACAAGAACCACGGTCACCAGATGCAGTACAAATGGTGGAGTTAAAGTATGCCTGCGAAACATGTCCATAAGTTAGCTAGGGGCTAGCGGGTTAGTAGCGACTGAACTTTCAGGTTAACATTTCCTACACAGATTAAGATGTACTGCTTTTTTATATGCATTCTTAATTGTGTCCACTAGGTGGAGCCAGAGACCATGCAATATGCACACATTATCTGTCTGTGAGTCAGACCACACAATAAAACATCGAAATTTGCCGTGCCACCAGAGCCACGCCTTTCAGCTGAAACCCAAAATTTTCAAGATTAAACATCTTCTATGTTTTAAGCAAGGTCTGACCAAGTTTGGAGAAGATTGAAGAGTGTATAATGGAGTTAAAGCCACTTCCTGTTGGGAATTTGCTGCACTGCCACAGCCACGCCCTTACATGAAAAGTCATCATCAAAGGGAGAAGTATTTTCTGACCAAGTCAGAGTAGGGTCTGGTCCACCTGATAGGAGGAGTACATGAAATTATAAAACATTATATTTACTATGCATGGAGATGTCTTCAGGACTCTTATCAAACAAATAAAGTTTGGGGCAGTTTGGACAATGTATGTTGGAGTTAAAACAACTTAATTGTTCATGACGAAATGTCAAATTCACCACACCGCCATGGGCAGGCATCATCAAGGTGTCCAGCAAGTCTGACCAAGTTTGGGGTGATGTTGATCAATTTGCTAGGAGAAGCAAATGTGTGTTGGTGTTATAGTTAATAGTTATAATGTCCTCTTTCATGGTGAATCATCGAAATTCACCATGCTGTCACGAGTAGGTCCTCTGACGAAAACTCAAAAGCTTAGCAATTTAGCATTGCAAAGGTCTTAAGATTAGACTAACCAAATTGATGTAGATCTGATTAATTCTCTTGGAGGAGTTCGTTAAAGCACAACACCTGGAAATCTGGAAAATCTCTCCATGTGCTACATATGCCTATATTTTGGACAATGTATATTAGACTTACAACCACTTTCTGTTGGGAATTTAAGGGCATGGCTCTGGCATCTGCCAGAGCCATGCCCTTAAATGACAACTCACAATATTTGCAATAAAACATCATCAAGTACAACCTGCTAGGAGGAGTAAATCAAAGAGTAAATTTGATTTTGCTATTAGGTGGTGTTATGAGTATTTCTAAATAGGGGCATGAAGATGTCTTCAGGCCGGGACTGTTATCAAACATGGGGTACACATGCCTTCAGTAGCGGGGGTTACTGTAACACTTGACATTCCTCTGTCATGGCAAAGAATCAGAAATCGCCACACCAACACGAACACGCCGTTCAACAACTGTGAAAAACTATGCGATTTCAGGTCACAAAGAAGAAAGAAGGTATGCACCAAACTTGGAGTTGATGTGATTAAATTTCGAGGAGGAGTTCAGTAAAGTACCGCAGCTGAAAATGGCAACAAAATGAAAAAGCATACTAAATTCAAAATTGCGGACTTCCAATTGAATTAAGCTTATGGGTCCAAGAGGCTTTTTTTGTAGAGTCCAATGAACTACACATGCCTACAAATTTTCATACATCTAGGTGAATCCTACTGTGGGGGCTACTGTGAAACATGACATTCCTCTGTTAGCGAACTATCGAAATTCACCATGCTGCCTAAACACGCCTTTCAACGACCGTGAAAAAGCTTCACAATTTAAGATCACAAAGGTCTTAAGATGGTATGCACCAAACATGGAGTGGATGGGAATAAAACTCTAGGAGGACTTCAGAAATCCAAAATGGCCCACTTCCTGTTTGGCTAAAAAAAATCTTATACTTATATGTGGAATCACCCCATCGAATTTCATGAACATCCGAGGACCTTGATGTTGACATTGCCCTATGTTCGGGGGTGCTATGGAGCCCGCTTGTGACACCCAAGCCCAATCACTGTGGAACTTTGTATTTCATAACCGTTTGGAGGTCTGTGCCAATTTTTGTGAGTTTTCGAGAATGTTAAGGCCCTCAAAAATCAAATCTTCCAGCAGAAAAATAATAATAATTAAAGCTGCAAGCAGCATTGAGTAGGCCCTCACATTCCTGTGCTCCTGGGCTCGCAGCACACCATTTGAAACAGTCGCACATCGTAATGAGCGCTGGACACTGTGCTCAGGTGTTAAGATTTATTGCACCAACTGTGTGGCAGCAGAAAAGATTTAAAGCATTCTTATATGCATTCTTAATTGGGTCCACCAGGTGGAGCCAGAGACCATGCAATAAGCACACAAGGGTCCAAGGACCCTCCGGTGCTCAGGCCCTAATTAAAGCTGCAAGCAGTGTTGTAATGCCTATATATTTTGGCCAATCTTCTCCAATCTTGGTCAGAAAATGCTTTACCAACTTAGTATGCTTCACTCTGAAAATCGCCTTCTCCTCCGCTGTGTGGTCCATGTGGGAAATCTTGCTTGCTTGTGTGGAAATGTAGTATGGTCTTGACGATAGCCAGCCTCCCACAAGCAGAGTTTCTTGAGTTTCTGAGCATGGGAAGGCCCTCAAAAAGGTGCCCGGCCCATTCGGTGCTCGGGCCCTAATAATCAACACTATAATTTCCTAAAAAAGATGGAAGATCAGAAAGGATGGAGATATCAATCTGTAAGATTAGGACATGTTTCACAACCATGTCTACAGGCAAATATGTTTATACATATGTTTATACTGTACCTGTTCCAAATTAAATGCTGAGTCTGCCATCATGTCATGGCCTCCTCCTAGCTGCCTCACCAAGTTGTCTCAAAAATTCGGTCTATTGCATCTTTGAAGTCCTGACATGTTGAATTATATGAATAGAAATAATGTTGCACACTTTCAGTAAGTGTCTCTGCAAAGGCATTCATCGTGTTGCACTCAGTGACAAGAAGTTCAACTTTTATACCTCCACACATTAGTCACATGTAAAGTATGCATGATTGTGATTGAGTGGAGCTTTCAGCCACTGTTCAGCACTTCCTCTGAAGCATTCTGACGTAGTGTGTAGCATCCTAGTGGTTTCTTTATAAAATGGGTAATGCTTTATATAATACTCTTAATCCTACACTCTACTTCAGGGAATGTACTGTTGTACATTTAGTGTGAAAGACAAATTAGTTTTCTTTAGTTACATTCATAACACCAGGTTTGTGAAAAGTATCATCCTGCTGTTGGTTTGCTGAGGGAATTAAACATAAATCAGTGCCTTTAATAATCAGAAAACAATTGCCCTCCTTCATGTCACATATCATTTGACAGCAAAGTATTGCAGGTCATTTTGGTCCTATTCTCTGTTAGACAGCTTGTCATAGTGAAAGTCTGTATAGCAATGATGTGACCTGTTCATACCCTACTGCCCCCAGATACACCTCCTGAAAAGGTTGGGGGACTTTTTAATAGGTCTGCTCTACACCATACCTTAACAGACTACCTTGATTCAATGACACTGTGTACCACTCAGTTGGTCCAGAGCCACTGAAGTGAGCACTGATATGATAGGACCAATTAGTCCCCAGGCAATGGATAAGAGCTCACGTTCTTCTGCTGCTATGCTTTGATGAGACACAGAGAGAAAGACAGACATGGCATGAAATCAAGTACAGCGTTCACTTAGCACCCTGCACCCTCTGGCTTCAGATGCAACACAGGCCTTTGATTTTCACATTAGCAGTTGGAATAGAGGATGTACAGCTTAAACCTACCTGGCTTATGATGTTCAAAAATGAGCAGTGGAGATAGTTTTAAGCTAAACCGCACCACCTCCTTCCCTTCCCCCACACAGGGGCTTCAGTCAGGCTGATAAGGGCTAATCTGTTCATTTACAGCTTACCCAGATTCCACATTGATGTTGTGTGGCGGGCCTCATATCCACTCATCCTGACCTCTCAGAGGCTGTTGCAGTTCTGAGATCCAGGTGAGCACTTGGTTGGCTTCATTGGAATGAAAATGAACTCTCCTCACAGGAGTGTTTTTTAAGATGTGCAGCTGGGCAACATGCTTTGAATAGGAAGCAGCTGGTGAGAATTTAATTGGAATAAAATGATGAGACTGGCTAAAGCCATCTATTGGCTGTCACTTTGATTCTATTTTTTAAAAAAAAAGCTGTTGGAATACTTTCATTTTATGACTTCTGAGAGGTTCTTTGAGATTATTTATCTCAAGTTTTCATTATAATTACAACATTCTGCTTCCTGTCTTGTATTCATACAATTAGGAATTAGGACAACTGTTGCAGAGTTCTCCGCTGACCAAACAAAGTTTTTCTCATGGATTGATCCATTAAAATTCCAGTAATTACAGAGCACAAAACTTAGTCTAAAGCCTCGCTAGCGGCACTGTGAGGCACTACTGTGAAAATGCTAGCATGCTAATGAGACCAAAGGCATGGTGCTGGAGTTCAGAAGGTACAGGAAAAAGTCACCACAACAGCTTCACCACAACAGCTTCACATTCCAAATTTCTATGTCTGAAAAAAATTGTACGAACTTCAGCCACATGGGCAACGCATTTGAAATGATACATTGAGTTAAAACATCTTTGGAAATATCTGAGTGAATGATGATCACAAGAAATCATTAAGAAAGGGTCAAACCATGAGCCAGCAGCCACTCTGAATGTGAACTACTTCATTTTAGCCCCTGTGAACTGAGTTTTGAACTAGCTCTTTGTGGTTACCTTTATGATTATCACATGTTGTCCATGGCAGGACACCACAGAGGAAAATGTTTTACAGATTTTGAGAAAATGCTGCACTACATATGGTGTGAAAACAATGCTGCATACCAACATGAAAACATAATTTAAGACATCATCATAATCAAGAGAAAATTAAGTTATCAGGGTGGCTGTTGGTGGCACATGCTGAAGCTCAGTAGAGGTTGGTGATACAGCAGGACAATGGCTAAAGAAAGTCAATCTACTAGAGAATGACGTCAGAAAAAGAAAATCCACCTGTTGAAGTGGGCCTGTCAGAGCCCTTAAGCCAACATAGATGCTATGGAACGACCTCAAGATAAGCATTCACACCAGACATCATGAGAATCTGCCTGAACATTCTTTTTCTTGCCACAAAACACATTGGGACCTTCCTATTTAATGTCACCTCATGACATCATCACAATCAATCATAGGTTTGAGATGAGGTCCTTTGGGGTCAGTGGAAGCAAAAATGGTTCAGTTGAATAGTTTATTGGATAATTGGTTTAATTTTATTTCAGGCAAAAACTCTGCATAGCAATGAGCTGTGGATGGAGTCCTGTGGCTCTTTCTTTACTTGAATCCATGCTAATACTGACCCCAGGCCAGCTCCAGCACACTCCCAATTCATCTCTCTACATCTCTGTTCTTGGGAGAAGAACAAACATCATTGTGTGCGAAATAGCAAATCAAATAAAGTTTCAGACCAGTCTCCATTTTAATATATATTTTCCAATGTAACTGGTAAGAGATCAAAGTTATAAAGCAAGTCTGAAGTTTAACATAGAATATTTTACTTAGATTTTACTTTATTAACCCTTTAGTGCTGACCATAATTTTTCCCTGCCTACATTTGGATAATAATGAATATACATTCAGACATCTCACACTGTTCAATTATAGTGTGCAAGTAAAAGTTGAGATGACTATAGTCATCTATGGCTGCTTCTGCTGTATCAGTTTCTCAAACAAAGGCCTAAATATCTTCATGATAATATTTCTTTTTTCTTTTTTACCATGAAAAACTACTGTACTTAATACATATACTTTATTTTAAAAGCACTGTTATGGTTTGGGGAAACATTAATCATAGTTATCTTCAAGGAAAAAAAGTATATTAGTGACTAAATGCCATTTTTTCACATCGAAGTGCTAAAGACTCATACTGTTTAGATTTCCTGACCTCCTTGTTCCACTCCATCTCTGTCCATCTCTGTCCTCAGTCTGGTTTCATGAATCCCAGGACGTGTAATCTGGCTATTTGTATTGAAATCTGACGGAAGAGAGTTAGATGAAAAAGTTGAACAAAAAGTACAATTCTATATAAGGTTCATGTTAGCAGAATAACATGTAATAAAAACAATTACTCTGAATTACTTTCTTGAACTGCAGAGAGATCCAGGCCTTTATTTGAAATTTCCCCCTGTATTATATATACTTTTTTTATGCCTTTATTGACAGTGCAGTAGAGAGAGACAGGAAATGGGGAGGCAGAGAGAGGGGGAATGACATGCAGCAAAGGGCTGTCCGATGTGGGACTGGAACCGGGGCCAACTGCAGCGAGGACCATAGCCTCTGCACATGGGGCAGATGCTCAACCAACTGAGCTACTCGACGCCCCTATATTTCATTTTAATGTGCTTTTAGAAAGAAGCCTCCCTATTTCCTGCTTTTGTTTTAATTTTTTGTTGCTGTTTCCTGTTAAGGGAAAGATCAAGATCAAGATTTTCCTCCATGTTGTCTTGATAAATTCAGTATAATGTTCATCTCACTATGGTGACCTCTAAGGATAAAGCACATACAAGAGAGAAAGCGCAAACATTAAGAGAAACATGCTCCAAATCGACAAATGTCTAAGTCATTAATGATCTAGCATATGAAGCTTCTCTGACCAACAAAAGACAATATAAAAGCCACTGTATGACTCCAAACGCAGTGAAGTTGCTGAGTGTGAGCGGCTGATTGAGAAGTTAAATCATCTTGAAAAGATTGAAATGATACATCAAATACATGAGAGTCTGTAGCAGTTACCATACAAGATGTCAATCCACAAAATACTAACAGACATACACAAGTTTTTATATACGGTGGCTCCCAAACCAGCCCTAGCTAATGACACTTCTTGCTGGTGCTAAACTGAAAGCGTAAACTCCAACCAGAACTTGGTCTGATGCTGAAGAGAATCAAATAAGAGCGCATCAATGCTCACTCCCCCACCTGAACTTGCAAAATGTTATGATCCAATCACTCAAATGAAATACTGTATGTGACACTACTAACAATGTTGATACCAGGGAAACTAATCACACTTGCTTTGCCATGGACCAGAAGAAACATTGCTCACTGCACAGCTCAGCCAGACACTATTCTGATTGGTTACTCTATAACCAGGCATATAAGAATGGAAAAAAATGAAAATCAAACTCTAGCTGACACATTTGTCAAGGACAGGACGCGTTGCCAGCAACGGGGTGGTTGTCAGTTATCCTGTCTACACATCCAGGCAATATGAAGATTATTATCAAGCGAGGTCTTTTGACATTCTGTGAGATCCTGAAAAAAGGCTTTTCCCTGCTCCTGGAGAAACTGAGCAACTGTCATTTTCATCATGTATTCATCAGGCCCCATTCCAACTCTGTGGAAAGAGATCAAATATTTTAGCAGACTCCTTGATGTGAGTACATGGCTGATAATGGTGGGCCTCACCCAAGGGATAAAGTTTGTACTTTATATTAATTTAAATATTTTTTGAAACTGTTAAGACCATTTAAACCTGATAGGGTTCATCCAAACATCACTGGATCCGGACTGCTCAGTGCCAATCTACTCAAACAAGAATGTGTGGAGTGAGAAAATTAAAAGCAACAGAATATCTTTGTTATCTTGTCTCTTACACCTCCGTCTGGGTGACAATCTGTTGCGCCACCTCTTTGCCACTCACTGAACAGAGTAGATGCAGAGAGAGGGCAGTACACTATGTGCTTTGTTGAAAAAAAGCATCTAAATCTACTGACAAATGTGTTAAGTTGGCAACACTGGTGCTGTAGATGCCCTGCTAATGGAACCTGTTTGTGCCTATTCATTTTGAAAGAGCACTAGCCAATGGAGGAAATCAAACTCAATCACGCATTTGGCTGAGCAATGGTGGAACTATGATCAGTCATTCAATCAGGCAGTCAGACAGTCTTGGATATTGGCAATTATAGTGTTGGCCCAGTTTCTGCACTTTTTTAAGGAAAGATCATTGAAAAGGCTTTTTTTCATCAACTTAATGCTTTCTTGACAGACTGAAAACTGACTTTCTGGCATTGTTCTAAATGGGTTCAAATCATATAAGACATGGAATACTTTCTGTCAATTGGTAATTATAACTGAGCAAACAAAGATTATTGGAATTTTTTGGATCTCTTGTATTCAACATCTACACTGCTTAGATTACGGAATATTATTATATCTTACCATTATTATGTAGATGACACACAACTCTACATAAAAGTGTCACCAGGCAACTACATCCCTTACATTCGCTGAATTAGTACATTGAACACATCAATGGGTGGATGTGCCAGAATTTCCTACAACTGAACAGAAAAAAACTGAAGCTGAACTGTTCGTGCATTCAGGCTAGACTATTATAACAGTGTCTTCACAGGTCTTAGTAAAAATCAACCAGGCAGCTGCAGCTCATCCAGAATGCTGCTACCAGAGTCCTCACTAACATCAAAAAAGTGGAGCACAGCACACCGTTCCTTAAATCACTGCACTGACTTCCTGTGTGTCAAAGTATAGATTTTAAAAATCCTACAACTTGTCTACAAAGCACTAAACGGTCTCAGGCTAATTTGCATAATGAGAAACACTGTAAATGACATAGACTTTTTGGAGTCACACTCAACACCAAATTTGCTAATCATTGCAAATCAAACTATGAGTCACACTGATTTGTATCTGTGGTTAGATGATCTTTAAATGGGGAGGACTTACAAAACAAGTGGGTGTGGTAGTGGTGCCAATATGTCTCTCCTCAAATGTCCTACTTAGTGCAGAGCATGTGTTAAGCAAGGAGCAAACACAACATCCCTGCTGTATTGAACTGACTTCTGAATTAGACTAATGCTAAATTAGTACTCAAAGTAATTACTAATGTGCGTGTGTGTGTGTGTGTGTGTGTGTGTGTGCGCGCGCAAGCGGCAGCAGACTAACTGGGGAAGGGAAACAAGCTCTGCACCCTTCACCTCAGAGTTCAGCTCAGATGTAAGACAAGTATAAATACACTAATAATACTTTATTGAAATGTTTTGCTCTCAAGTCTGTTGTTGATGTGTTGAAAATGTTCTTCAGATTCAGGAACATTTGTGTTATTTGAGAGATTCAAAGGAAAGCATATTTTTCAGACAAGACAAGTGCAATATTTGTCTTGTGTTATAGAACATGTGAAATATGTATATGAAATATTGAAATAGTAGCTACATATTGGTATATTGGTGTCAGGAAAGCAGAGTGGGAAAGGTGACTTATGTCCAAGACATGTCCCACATTGAACTGTTCACTTCAAGTTAAGACCACTAATCTCAAGAGCAAGTCACACCACGTCAAAAACCCCATTTCATCCCAAACCAGCTCCACGGGGTTCAGGTCTGGAGACTGTGCTGGTCTTCATCATGTGAAGCTGCCGTCTAGTTCTTTTCCTTCCACTGTTGTGGCTCATTATTTTGCTGTAGGATGAAGCCCTGACACAACCAGTCTTATACTTGTCTCACCATTCTGAGAGAAATATACTCTTACAGTACAGTATGGTCCTAAAAACACATCAGAGGCTATAGTAACAGTTTGTTTCAACACTACCACAGACACAGGGTTTGTCAGTCATCAACCTGTAGGAATTGTTTCATTAACTTAAGGCTTCATTTACTTCCATTGCTATTATTGAGATCCATGTTAATAATAACATTGGAGCAATATATTTAATTTATTCACTCAGTATTGAAAACCTTAATAAAGTGGGAAAAAGGGGGTTACAGAACTTAACATTGAGCTTCTCCTGTTGACTTTACATAGATTTAATTTAGTATTTTTTTCAGAGATTTTTTGAAAGACAAATTCTACAGACATAAATCCCCCTGACATTTGTTCTATAAATATAAGAAAAACTTTTTTTTTACACAATGTGTGAAACTGCGATAAATTATCCCTTGAGCAATATTTAATTTTCTGCAAATTCAATTAAAAGTCATTATTTAATCTATAGGACAAATGTCAGATTATTTATATCTATAGAATTTGTCTTTCAAAAGTCTCTGAAAAAAAATACAATACATTTTTTGAATAGATTTATTTAAATATTACATAGTAATCTATTCAGATTAGATGACATGATTTTAACATAAGGAAATATAGAACTATTTCCCCCTTTAAGATGTTCAAACACATTAAGGAATGGCCTCATAAGTTTTCAAGTTTGTTTTAAAATAATATTCAGGTATTCTTATGAAAACTGCTGTAATCATTCCTCCTGTTCACTGGCCATTAAAAAATCCATCCTAATGCATTTTCTATGTAGGTGATTGGGGACAAAATACACAGTGCTCATTTTGTACAAAGATTTATTCAAAGGTTTATCTGAAGCTAATGTGAGGCTTCACATCAAGTGAGGATGTTCCAGAGTTAGTCAGTTTACACAGTTACCAGCCCTCCACTGCTGGGGCCTCATATTAAATTTATATAAACTTTTAAATAAATTTTCACACAGAACAAGGGCTGTGAATGTTGTCCATCACCCACATTCAAAGTGCGTTCAGAAGGGAATTTAGCTGGTATGAACAAGAGAAATTATTTCTGCAAACAAAACGCGCTGATGTTATGAGCTATGTCTCATATCTTTATACCTCGCAGCACAGCATTATTGAACAAATGAATTGTGTAATGTGTTGATTTGTGTGTGTAGATGATGTTTAGCTTGATTGTTCCACTGTGTTACTTGTTCACGGTCATCACATGAACAGGTTGAATTTCTGAAAAAAAGTAAAACTTAGGTTAGTTAATACAATTAAAAGTAAAACTTAGGTTAATTAATACAATATCATGACAGCAAAGTTAATAACTCTACACACAGAGGTCATCATTTGAATGTGCTGCTCATTAGATTAGATTAGATTAGATTAACTTTATTTATCCCACAACTGGGAAATTCATTTACCACAGCAGAAAATAAACATCTATAGAATAAACATCTATGGAAATATAGATAAAAATATACCAAATATACACTAATAAATACAATATACACAATACACACGATATGTACATGAAAAAGTGCAAGTTTGCACATGAGATCCTCTCAGCAGCCTAAAAGATTACATTTAACATCACATTATTCAAAACACTAATTTAATGAAATAAATCCCCCTTTGCAGATGTCAAAAGAATTAACAGATATTCTATTCAATTCAACTAACTAAACTGTTGATTTAAATATTTATCTCATTCTCATGATGTTTAATGACTCAGTGTTTGTTACTCTTCGGGACTGGAGAAATGCGGAAACTGCTAATTATAAATAATAATGCTGCACATTACATGCATACTGTACTTTCAGCTGTGTATTTGCAGTGTGAATAATTTAATGTGATTTCTTATGAGTAATAATCCTTCATAATGCATCATTTACTTAGAGGAGGAATAGACAGAAGGTGTAGAAGCGGTTGCTTAAAAGCATTGGAGGCAGTGGTTGGAATGGCAATGGTGGTGTGTGCTGGGGGAGTTATTGCTCCACTTACTTTACAAACTGAAAATCTCATTAAGCGTGACACTGAAGATTAGTTGAGAGGGACCAAAGTGGAAAGAGAATGAACTCACAAAGGGGCTGTGAGGAGGCTTTGGCTTTGTTTGCCATCATTAATTCAGCATTGAACCAACTCAGGGGGAAGCTTCGAGCTGCTGATCAGAAGAGCTGCAGATATGACAGGCGAACAGGTGCCCTTTTTCCTCTCCAAACACTTTTCTCTTTTAGCTCCCCTCCTCACTTCTTAATTGAGGTGAGCTGTATATTTGGGCCATCTGTGTGCTGACAAAATAAAGCCAGCTTTGATTTATGGTACCTCAGGACATTTTATCTTCTGAATTTCAGTGGCAAGAATTCTGAATGTAAACTCCAAGATAATGGGAGTGGGAACTGTGTTTGACTTTTACTAGAATTTATCAGCGGTGGAACAATATTGAATCACATAGTGCTTGTTTGATAAATGTTACTTGGTTTTATTGACAAATTCAAATTAAGCATCTACTCTACATGAAAGCTTTCAGCTGAGTAGAGAAAAACTTCCACAAAGAAATCACGTGAAATGGGAAAAACCCAACTCCTCCAACCTGAACAACCATCAACCCTCTGATACAACCCATAGGAGTGTCTCCTGAAATAGTGCCCCTACGGCTGCAAGTGTACCAGATCTTGGTTGTCATGGTTACAATAATAAACACGCAGACTGAACCGAGAGGGCGTACCTATCTCCATCGCCATGGTAACTATAATTATAACATATAATTATAACTCCTCCTGACGTGGCCTTTGTCTCTCTTTATACACCGTCACCGCTCTTACTTTGCTCTTGTCATAATTACTACGACCACTAGATGTCGCCTAGCAACAAAACCCAACTATGGGTCATATGAACCTGCTGCACAGACAACCTGTGGGCTTGTTTTTTTCAGGAGGACAGTCTGGGAAAAACAGTGACTATTTAGAATGAACTGCAGCTGCAACTTGAGTCTTTAGGCAAACACCCAGTCTGTGTCTGAAATCACTCTCTTGTTCACTATAGAACAGTGTTAGCAGTAAAAAGACATTACAGACACAATCATTTTGCACCATCACTGATAGGTGAGAGCTGCACTTTTAATTTATCAATGAATTTCATATTAGGTGCAGGAAACAGAAAAAAAGCTAAATCAAACCCGTATTTGCTGTAACCCCCTATTGCATTTAAAACAGTACCAGTTATCTTCGGTATTCTTGTGCGTTCTTCAAGGTATTTGGCAAGTTGGTTGTTCCAATTTTGTGTTCTGTCTCTTCATGTAATCCCAGACTGACTCTATGATGTTCAGATCAAACCATCTGTTGCAGGACTCCATGTCCAGAAGTGCATTTCACTCCAACAATCAACAAGCGATTATATTCCTCTGCTCTGTCTTATTCACAGTTATAGCTGATCTTTATAAAATAAACTCATGAATTTATTAATTTATAACATAGTGCCTTTTATGCGACATCTCACTATGTCATGATTTAATTCACTGTTATGTTACAAGAGAAAGAGGAATGACCAAAAAAGTGAGTGTGTCCTGTTTTGCTCGCCTCTGTCCCTCATTGACTGTCCAAAAGTTCTATTTACCAACATAAAAAGCAGCAGGATACAGGACCTGTGCGCCTCCTCGTTGGCCGCACTGATGAGAGCTCAGAGTCACCTCAGCAAACTTATCTATATATTATTCTCATTGGTTGCTCTTTATACAACGCTTTCATATATTCAATACGGCAACAAAAAACACTTTTGGAATTACGATTGCCACCCAGATCCAACTTTAAACTGACTTTCTACATGGCGGATGCTGAACTCCCCAGCGAAAACAGGGAAGCGAACCTGTGCAAACCAGCAGAGAAACAATAATCCTCCTGTTCTAGCATTCACCAAAACGTGACTGGAGCAAAGCGTGCCAGACTGCGCTGTTATGCTGGAGGGTTTTACTGTCTACTGGCACGACAGAACTAAGTATTCTGACAAGTCGAGGGGTGGGGTTGTGTGCTTAATGGTTAACTCATTGCGGGCCAGGGAGTTTGTGGTTTAACTAAGAATTGCTCACCACTTCTGGAGCTGCTGACTCAAAGTGAGTTTAGTTCAGTCCTCTGTACATCCCCCCACAGGCTAATAAATCATTAGCCTTAGACGAACTCTATAGGATGGTAATTGGAGTAGAAAACTCACACCCAGAGGCTGCGTTCATTGTTCTGAGAGACTTTAACAGAGCCAACATGAAGAAGGTTCACTGCTATACCCCATTCAAAAACTGCTATAAACCCATCCCTCGTCCCACTTTTGAAAAAGCAGGCCACTGCTCCATTGGACTATAACCCACATAGGCTACAGATGGAAACTGAAACAGGTAAAACTGGTTTCCAGGGTAATTTACAAAAGTAACAAAGAGGCTGATGGGGTCTTACAGGACTGCTTTCAGACAACTGACTAGCAGATGTTTGAGGCTGCAGCTATTGGCAACATCAATGAATACAGACTCTGTCATAGGCATAAATAAGTAAATGCATTGACGACATGGTTCCAAAACCCACTCTCTGCACCTACCCCAACTAGAAACCCTGGGTCAATAGGGAGATTCGTGCCCAACTTTGAGCACGGACCACCATCTTTAACTCATGAGACCCTGACGCCTACAAAGCAGCCAGATATGACCTCCGGAAGTCCATCAGGGATGCCAAGAGGGAAGGAGAGAGTGGAGTCCAACTACCACAACTCTGACACCAAATGGATGTGGTTTGGACTATGCTGCATCACGGACTGCAAAATGAAAAACAAGGACATTGTTCATTTCACCGCATTGCTTGTGGAGGAGTTCAACATCTTTTATGCTTGGTTCGATGCAGTTAACACAATGATTGCCACAAGTCTACCTGGATGAAGAGGCTGCCACACTGACCACGATTGATGTCAGACAGTCATTTAAAAGAGTCAACCCTTGTAAAGCTCTGGGGCTGGACAGCATCCCAAGCCGAGCACTCTGGGTGTGTGCTAATCAACTGGCAGAGGTGTTCACCAATGTTTTACCTTTAAGACTGAGACTAGCTACACCTCCTCTTCATTGATCCTCAATACAGTTGCACCGCGGTGGTATGGGAACTGTTCTGCCCACAGCAGTAAATCACTACAGAGTGTAGTGAAAGCACATTATTGGCAACAGTCTCCCTGACATTCAGGACATCTTCCATCACCCAGTACACAGACTGTTCTCCTTGTTACCGTCTGGCAGACGATACAGAAGCTTGGCTGCATGTATCAACAGACTCAGGGACAGTTTCTACCATCAGGCCATCAGGCTACTAACTCTCTGAACTAACACTCTCTCATGCCATATCTGCCATTGTGCCTGCTTGACTGCACTTTTACAATGCAA